>NC_047664.1:82837065-82928679 GCF_011762505.2 Arvicanthis niloticus | reverse complement strand
AATCTCAAAGTAGTTTTCATTTTTTCCTTGAAATGACTGTTGCTGGAAAGATCATGGGCCCTAGAGGAGATCCTACTACTGCCATTTTTTTCCATAACATAAACTGAAATAATCTCTACATATATTTTCAACACATATATTATACTCATTGATAATTGTAGCTCTCAGTACTCACCAAAGAAGTTTCATTGTGCAGCAGAGGCTACTGTATACATTGTCATCTAATCAAAATGCATAGCATAAGTAATTGTATGTTTTTAGCTACAATTAGTATCTCTACAATGCAACCTCTATACCTAAGATTCGGGAAAAAAAAATCATTGAATGGGGGAAATGGAAAGATTACAAGAGCCAAAGCACTAAAGATGTCTACTGCTGTGTCCTCCACAGGGGTGCTTTATCCATGAAATCTAAAAGGAATATGATTGCCTAAACAACATCTTCATAACGATGATAACAGTTGATAGGCCAACATAGATAGAGCAATTTTAAAAGGTCCCAATACTGAATAAAGTTTTATTGAGAGAATTCCAATTAATTGCCAAAATCTCCAGACAAAGTAGGCAAATATATAACCTTGGATATTCTTCCATTTACAGTCAGTGTACACAGAAAAAAAAAAGTGTTTTCATGTAATTCAGTGTATTTTCCCCATAAAAATTTGTAGAGCAAATAAATTAGAAAATAAGGTACCTTGCTAGCAATACGGTTCTCAAAAGTTACATAGTTGCTTCACATGTTCTAGGTAGTTTCTTCTAAGACATACAGCATCATTGGGTGTTTAACAGGGTGAACCTAAGAGGCAAACTTGCTGTCTCTGTCTTAATTTTAATTTTACATATTTATTTATTTATATATCTATCGAGTAAATAGCATAAGTAATTGTGGTTTTGCAAGCTCTCTACTGAAAACTTTCTTGTCCACATATGGTATGTACCCATGTGGAGATCATAAAGGACCTTATAGGAGCTGCTTCTCTTCTTGTACCCTATAGATCCCAAGGAACAAACTCAGATCATTAAACTTTACCTACAGTAACACCTCCCTGACAGTCTGACACAATTTTGTTGTGAGTCCAGCCCAAATACGTATACCAAATTACAAAGAAAATATAGTGATGATAGTTAAAAGAGTAAATGTAGATTCATTTTTTCAAAAGCAGATTATAACATAATCTTTAATCTCAAAAGAAATTATAGACCTATTTCCCAATCAAAATTATACTAAGTCTAATATCCAAATTTATTATACAAATGTTATACTTGGATAAATTTAAAATTGGGTTATCTACTAAACAAAAAGCCTAAAATATTTTAGCTGTTGACTTTATTATTCTTAGCAAGTTCATCAACAATTCTAAACTTTAATTTTAATACATTCATTATACAACAATAATTTTAAAATTCAGCTTACACATACCTGGTGTTTAATAAATTCTGTTTGATACAATGTTATAGACACAATGGGTAAGAAGAATGCACAAGCCTCAAACTAGTCCTTGATTGATCCTTATTTTCTGTGCATAAAACATAAATATACCCACAGGCAATTGTTTACATTTTATGTCTAATATAATCTGAGACTTTTCAATTTAAGATACTAAAATGGCAAGCCTTAGAAAACCATTTTAGAGAGGATTGCAGGATAGTTTAAAACCCAGAGGATGAAGATAGTATCATTCCAAAGAAATTTTAAGAAATATCTTAGGAGTTTGATTACTGTAAAAGGCAGAAAGGTCCCATATAAGTTTCTCAACAAGGACAACAAATGAGTAATATGACTTCTTGCCTGCTAGCTTTTTTTCCAGCTCAAGTCTCAATCAAATAAAGAATTTTAGGACAAGAAAGTTTCCAGTAGAGAGCTTGCAAGATATATTGCAGTAAAAATAGCATATTCTTGTACACATACATGCACACATGCATAGATATGCATAAGACAGAGAGAGAGAGAGGAGAGAGGAGAGAGGAGAGAGGAGAGAGAGAGAGAGAGAGAGAGAGAGAGAGAGAGAGAGAGAGAGAGAGAGAGAGAGAGAACAAAGCAACACACAAAAAAAAGCAGTGGCCTCCAACATAGCACAGGAGGGCACATCCAGAGATGGAGCAATCAATATTTGTTCCCCGGGAGTCTGGTTTCTCTCAATATATCTAATAGGGCATGTAATGGAGCTAGGTTACTTTTCTCCTCCTTGAGCTGGACAGGGCATGATGCGCTTTGCCTATTGAGTCCTTTTAAATGACAGCAGGAATCTGACTGGGTGAGATAAGAGGTAGGACTTTGAATTTCCTCTGAAGAGAAAAATCTGAGAGTAGACAACTTAGTATCCTGCTGACCCACTTGGTCAGGGGTAAATAGCTCACCAGAGGAGGTAGCCTGCTGGCTTGAATACAGAAAAAAGCACCAACCACAAGGGGTTTTCACTTGGACAAGAATTCAGCTGAAGCAAATCTCAGATCAAAAAGTAACTAGGGCCATCTAGGAACTCTGTGTCTAGCTACCTCCATATTTTAAAATTTAACTTTGTTCTGTCTTCTCTTAATACCAACTCCACAGTACAATTTCATAGAGGGACTTGATGAGAGAGAAGGGACTTCGACCCAGGCCACCTGCTGTATAATGAGTAATACAGTCTTTATATCTTACAGCTGCAAGCAAACTGTAGCAGGCAATATGGTAAGCCATGTGCAATTGCACAATCTTCAAACTTTTTGATGTAGTATTTTGTGTAGAAATTATGTTCCCACCTACTTCATGGGATTGTATTGTGATGTGAGAATATTATGGAATTAGAATTTCTGTGTAGATACAAAATTCTCTATAAATATATTCATAATATATCCACTTATTAAAACAAAATATTAAAACTTAATAAAATAATATTTGAGATATGGTTGTCAAGTGAAGGCAAGCTTTTCTTCACCATGTATCACAGTTTTCTGTGATCCTTTAATTTTGTAAAAGTTAACATGTTGAGTTCTCATATATAACTTAAATTAAAAGATATCTGATTTAAAGTGATGCTGCTCTCTCACTCCTCCATTGGGAACCCCACGATCAGCTCAATGGTTATTTGTGAGCTTCTGCCTCTGAAGGAGCTGAAAGCATTTGCAGCCCCATGAGGGAGACCAACAATACTAACCAACCAGAGCTCCCTGGATCTAAACCACCAGCCTGGGAGCACATAAGGAGGGTATATGTAGGGGAGGATTACAGTGTCAGGCATAGGTGGGTGATGACGTCCTTGGTTCAGTGAAAATTGGACACCCCAGTGTGAGAGAAATCGTGGTGGGAAGGTGAAAGTTGAAGGGTGGGTGGGGGCATAGCCTCATAGAAGCAGGAGGTGGGGGGATGGAATAGGGGGTTCCTGGGTGGAAGGAAGGGATATTTGTCTAAAATGTAAATAAAATATACAATTAAACAAGTGATGCTGCTGAGTACATTCAAATTCATTAAATTTTGAGTTATCATTATTTAAAGGACTTGGATGTTTCAATATTTATTTTCAATCACTGGCAGGTACATAGGTTATATAATGAACTTCAATCATTTTAATCCAATTTCAACCCAAACTTATGTCATTCTCCTCCTTTCCCTGAACTCAGTCTTCTTCCTAGACATTTTCATTTTGCTCATTATGGCATGTCTTTTGTGTCTGTGTGAACTATTGAGTTTTATTACAGTTGTTTGTTAAGAATGAAGTGGTGTCTATTAACTGGAGTCTGGACAGCTTTTCAGTGGCAATACTATCATGACAAAAGGATACCTAACTACTAGCTATTGTTAACTGCCATTAATTCTTCAGGTACTGTTAGACTTACAGGACCTTCCCTCTATCATAATGAAATGTTGACAGTCATATTCTTGTTAGTGTTCTGTGCAGATAATTACTGCTATAGTGAGTTCCTGAGTATAACTCAGGTCAAATAAAGAAGTTGATTTTGGTAACACATCTTCTCATCCTTTAGAGGTTCCACTTTTTCCATTGTATCTTGCAGAATGTCCTTTGAGCCTTGGAGGATGTGGTGTAGAAGTCCTCCTTTGGGACAAGTATCCCAGTATCACATATTATTACAATGACCAAATAAAAATAACTCATCATTTTCAGACTTAAAGTATTAGACATTTGATATCACTTAAAAATAAAAAACAATACATGCTAACAGTTTTGATGCATCCCAGTTGCTTAAGCATTCTCCTTTCGAAATAAAAATGCCCTTTGTTTCCATTATGTAATACTTTTCTTCTAAAGGAAACATAACAACCTTGAGTAAGGATCCTCAAGATTCAGGAAGTAAATAAATCATAGAAATCTCAGATAGTAAAGAATACATAAATCTTAGGAAGTCCCTAAAACTTACAGGATTCACAAAGGATGTCTACCCTTCAATTGTAGAATATGTGAACAGAAACAGTTGTGGAAAAGAGATACTCTGATACCTGAACTGCCTATGAGTCTTGCAAAGAAAGTTCTCCAGGGATATGTCTTTATTGTTATCCATGCTATCATAGGCTCTTTGATGATGTGGATTCCTCTAAGTCATTCTGGATTAAGGAGGAAACTTCTCACCCATACTGCTATAATTATCCCCAGAAAACTTAGAGGTGCTCTAAGTTTGAATTTGGTGAAATAGTTTGATTGGTCTGTTGTCTGTACCTTATGTGGTATAAGAAGCTCTTTGTTTGTGACTGACCAAGAAAAGTTATAAAACATGTTGTAGTAGCATAATATTTGCAATATTCACAATAATTTGAAGATCAGTTACAGAAATTAATTTTATACATAGTTTGTAGATTTAAATCTGGCTAGATTGAATGAGTACCATATCTATTTGAAATGTATAAACTAGTTATAATAAATTTCCAATTCAAAAATTTTATAAAGTTGCTAGCTATGAAATATGCATCAGTAAGTAAGTAGTTAGTGATTATAAATCAATTTAGCTCGATAGGCATATAAATTAGATAATAGGAAAGCTAAATATTGAGGTAGTTTGATTTCCTTTTAAAAATTAAAACAGTGAGTGTATTCCATATATTTATTTTGTTCTCCCACCATTTCCATATTTAACCACCACTATTATTATGTCCTATTATAATATTGCATACATAATTAAAATCAAATAAAGGGTGACGTTCCATCCTTGAAAGGCATATTTTGCAATGGAACCTGGACAGCATTTACCAAATATGATAGGGATGTTATTGTTTTGTTTTACAAAAAGAACAGCTTATCTAGCTAATCTAGCTTATCTAGCTAATCTAGCTAATAATAATCGTTATATTAATAAATTATGATGAGAATATTTAAAACCATTTGCATTATTATTTAAAGATACTTCCTCCACTGCCATAGATTTTGGATAGCAACTAGACCAGTCATCCATAAGCCATTCTTTATGTAACTGATGAAACTGACTACAACTGTGGGAGGAGAATCACCTTCTACTATATTAGCTTGCATTTTTTTTTCCACAATGTCTCCTACAAAGCTAGTTTTTTTGGGTATTTAGGGAGGTTTTTTGTTTATTTATTTATTTATTTATTTTTGTGGTTTGAATGATTATTGACCCTTTAATATAACTGTTGATGATTTTACGTTTCAACCATTTGGATCTTAGATATTTGTATGGTACATTGCATCATACTATTGTAAAAATACTGTTGTAAGATAGTCATATCTCAAGTAATATTATAAAACATAGGTATTAGGAATTGTGAATTTTTCCTAAAATCATTAGCTGATTAATGAGGAGTTAAACCCTTTGTTGAATTTGCCCTTCTTATATATGATATTTTTTAAAGATAAAATTCACTTGTTTCTCAATTTTCTTGTTTTTCATTATTTGACATTGTATTTAAAATTGAATACTATCAATAAGATATTTAAAAATAAAATTATGCCGGGCAGTGGTGGCACATGCCTTTAATCCAAGCACTTGGGAGGCAGAGGCAGGCGGATTTCTGAGTTCGAGGCCAGCCTGGTCTACAGAGTGAGTTCCAGGACAGCCAGAGCTACACAGAGAAACCCTGTCTCGAAAAACCAAAAAAAAAAAAAATTCTTACTTATATGTTTGGTAAATATACCAAGGAAATTTATCATGTAAATTAGAGGAACAAAGCATACATTACACTGAATAGGAAAACTCATTCTCAGTAATATGTAGAGAATAAAGAAATGTAGATATATAAATATACTATTTACTTACACGTGCATGATGTCATAACATTCAGGAAATGCTTTGCTAAAGGTCAAAACGTTTCCTGAATTGTGTGTTTTGATGATTTCTCACTGAGTGATATGCAGCAGCTTCTGAGACTTATAAGTTGCTAGAGATAGTTTACACCTATTACACATTTATAGTTAAAAGTTGAAAACAATGTGATTCCAATATATTGAATCAAACATATACTTTGTTCTATTTACTTCAGGATATGGTGGTGTTTATTGTTGGTGAATGTCTGCTGTAAGTAAAACATAATGACAACACTGGCATAGTTTGTATCTACATTGCAGAATTATTCAGATGCAAGAGAAAAGAGAATGCCAATTTCCACTTCTGCTCTCTGTAGTAGTACTTTTTAGTGTGCATTTACAGCACAAATTCCACATTCACCAAGTTGGTATTTTCAGTGCTTGCTTCTGAAAACACCAACTGGCTTTGCCAATAGCTTCAGACATGTCACAGTGTGGGATATGTTTAGGGTAGTGGAATAGCTGCTTAGTATCCCCAGTACTTCTGGCAGGAAGTGTTGTTGAATCTTACATGGTTTTTTTACAACATCACCTAAGAAGATTGAAGTTGCTGCTCTCTAGTCAGTTATCTGTTTAATACTCAACTGATATTCATATTTCTTTGTCATAAAGAGATAAATAGTGGAGGAAGAGCTATAGTGAGTGACATTCTTATAAACAGATCATCACAGTTCAATACATAATACAGTCTTGAAAGGGATTATTTATACAAAAAATTATACTAAGTGCATCATAGATTATTTCTAAATCACTAATAATATTGCATTTTAATAATACTATATTCATGTCCAATGTTATAACATATAACAAAATAGGTATAAAGTAAGGCTTTCATAGTAAATAAAACAAAGTTTCAGTTTAGGTGTATGAAATCTTAAAGAGAGTAAATGTGTCTTTAAGACACAGAAAATTTAGAAATACTAAGATTTAAAAGAAATATGTGGGAATGAACTGTAAGATATGAGTCATCTTTTTGTCATCCTCATCATGAAAAATTAGGAAATTATTGGAGGATTACAGTGATGTGATCATATTTACTTTCTTAAAATTAGGTTTTTATTTGTCAGAGACATGACTGGAATACAGTCAGAATGGATTCTTGGAAACAGCAGATTGTATTTATATATCTGTATATATATAGATACATATATGCATGCAAATATGTATGTAAGAATGATAACTAAAAAAAGCTATCAACTTGGGAGAAATGAGCATATAAAAGTTTGAAAGAACGATACATTGGATGGGCTGGCTATATGAAAATGATATAATTACATTTTAATAAAATAAATATTAAAAGTACAATATATATATTTAGAAACATATTTTGTCATCATCACTCTTTGTCATATGTGTGTCATGTGAACACACATATGCATGTATATATTTGAGACTATTGACTCCAAATATTAAAGTAAAAATACATTAAAAAGATGCATTTTAATGATGGAGATAGCCTTAATCTGTATGACCATTGTGGTTGTTCAAGGTAATGTTCATCAAAATCTACATGTTTCAGCTTATTAATCAAGTACCAATATGTAAAACAAGCATTAAAGTTGAACATTGTTTCTTAGCCTGTTGGTTTATATTCTAAAAGAAAGGAATTGATGTACTTTGAAAGGAGAACTGATAAACTAAGATTCATGTTTTAGAAAAATGAATAAATTTGAAACAATATCACAGAGAAATTAGTTACCATACCACAGGATGTTTCTGGGTAAAATATGAAAAAGGACGTAATAACAAATATTGAGTTGTCATTTCTACCTAATTGAAAGAGAAAAGTGGTGAAAATACATTTCTTTGATAGAGTTTTAGATATAACAATAAAAATGTGTCTTTTATTTCATATCATTTATTTTTGACTGTAGAATATTATGATTATAAGACATTGAAACTCAAATATTAATATTGCTAAATAATTTTAATGAATAGATAGATCTTTTATTTATTTAGCAAATAGTTCACAAAACACAGAATACATTCATATGCAAGGGCTATATTTTAATTGAATGACTTTGAGAAGTAGTAGTAAGATAAAATCTCTGATAGAAAATACAAGAATTCCATGCAGCTAATTTGTTTTTCTCCAGAGGTGACATAAACTGCACTTGCCCTTCTATCGATGCAGACACTAATAAAGGCAAACCATATTAGTAAGCCTCATGACTTGGAGTGTCTGAAATGAACAGATGCAGAATGTACCAAGCAATTCTCCATGTGATGATTGAAAGTTCAGTAAAGTAATGTGTCTGTCACATTTAATGAGTGGCAGCAGTCTAGATAACCAGATTTGTGTGCACATTTGTACTATCTCCCTACTTTTAAAGAAGGCCTGGCACCACAGTGCTCCACATTAAAATACAGATTCAATGGAGGTTTGCATTTGTGTGCATAAATCAGAGTTCTCACATGTCAATTTGCATAGACTATTGGAAAGTCTGTAATGCTAAAGGAAGCAGAATATAATTAGAATGTTGAAAAATATCCAATTTAATTAGTCAAAAAATTCAGAGTTGCTAACTTCAATTTGATTTGTCAATATAATTTTATGTCATGTGCAGAGTTGGGGAAATGACACTTTAACAATACCATAAAGCACAGTTTTGAGTTGTTGAGTAAACTCATATAGGACTTGACCCCAATAAAGTACAGATATTGGAGATGGGTATAAACATACTATATTTATGTATACATAGTATACATAAATACATGTATATTTGTATATGTACAAATATATATATGTGTGTACGTGTATGTGTATGTATGTGATGTATATGTACATGTATATGCATATATGCATATGGATGTGTATGTAAATAAATATATACTGTGTACTATATATGTAAATTTGACTCTTGATCAATTTTAAGCAAAGAAAAATGTTAGCCATTGTGGGTAGGGATTCTAATCATGACTTCATTTAGAACTCAGCCTAAATAGTTCACAATTTCACTTAGACTTGTTTATGAATGTTCTATCAAAAGTAGAGAAAAATTTGATGCCAGAAAACAGTCACAACTACTGAGAATAATATTTTGAAAGGAGACAATATTCCTTTAAGCACTCATTGAGTTTCATAGAAATGATTTCAATGTGCTTGGGAGACTGGAATTGAATTTTCCTGTGTTACACCTAAGTTATACTGAAAGATGCAATGTCTTTCCACCAAAGAAGCCTCTATGTCTTAAAACCTTTCTGACTTTAAGGAAAAATTATTGGATTGTTTAGAATACATTTTCAAATAGAAGCATCTCAGATAGATTGCACATCTATTACACACAAAATTAATAAAATATTCAATTTTACCAGAAATTAAGATGAATTGATAATAAATGTAAAGATAGTTTACTGCCAAATAATGCCGGTCTTTTCAAGTCTTTTATATTTATTAATGTGTGTATGCCCAAGCATATGTTCTACCATGTGCATGGAGGTCAGAGGAGAGCTTGCTAAAGTTGCTTCTCTCTTTTTATCCTGTAGCTTCTAGACATTGAACTTTTCCTGATACCAACTGTTTTGTACATCTCCAACCTCTGTTTAGATCACACATGTAACTACCTTTCTCAGAGAGTAGAATAACTGGATTATATTTAGTTGTTGATGGCTTCTGTGGAGAAGACCACCATTTACTGCTAATATTATATAATCATCTATCTTAGCCTTGTTTTTTAAAACTATTCCTTTTTTTCTTCGTGGTCCAAGTTTTTTCCTCTATTAGACAAATCATGTCTCCCCTTCCTTAATATCTTTCTAATTAAGCTGAATCATTAATGCAGACGCCTATGATGCCTCTGATTTTTCAGTCTGTGAAGCCCCTCATACAATTCATCTTGAACTTCTGTTGAACTCATGTTTTCAGAGTTCTTTCCCACAGGCTTAAGGATTGAGGTCATAGCCTCAGCACGGTGCTGAGGATCACCAGACACATTCTCACTTCCTGGAATCATGCTGCTCTGATAATTGTGGAGGCACTAGCCTTGGCAGGGAGAATAGTCTCCGAAGGAAAGACATGAAGTAAAAATAGGTATATTATTATGCAAACAAGGTTTAGTCTTGTGCCAACCAGTAACACTCAAGGAGACCCACATCTTGCTGACTAAGTTCCATGGGACACTACCAGGTTACACCATGCTTTTCTCAGACATGCCAGACACAGCGTGGTTGAATCCAATATGTATCTACTCAACTATTTAATCCGCTGTTGAATGCATGTTTTCATGCTTGCTGTAGATAATAAACATTACATCCTTCAATTAAGGTAATTAAAACACTGATACTGAAGCCTGGGACAGGATCTTTTCGGTTTCTGTCTGCACCCGGAGCTGATCCTGTGCCATAGCACCTGGAGCTGATACTGCGCTACAGCCCTCCATACCCAAATACTGCCAGGAGAAAGCTGGTCTTCCAGGAGTTCTGACAATGCCTGTGAGCACAGGTAAGACTACCACTTCTGTTCAGAAGAACCTGCCTGGAGCCCTCAGGGCACAGGAACTAAAGAGCAGCCTGGGAAAGGATCCTTACAGTTTCGGTTTCCTTCTGCCCCTTGAGCTGGCCCTGTGCCACAGCTCTCCATGTCCAAATTTTTCCTGGAAAGAACTGGTCTCCCAGGAATGTTGACACACAGGCTTGCAGGAGGGACAAGCCACAGTCAGAGACAGCAAGACCAGCTAACACCAGAAATAACTAAGTGGGGAGAGGCAATGGCAAGAACATAAGCAACAGGAACCAAGGCTACTTGGCCTCAGTGGAACCAAGTTCTCCCACCACAGTTAGCCCTAAATATCCCAAAACACCAGAAAAGCAAGACTCTGATTTAAAATCACATCTAATGATGATGATAGAGGAATTTAAGAAGGACATAAATAACTTCCTTAAAGAAATATAGGATAACACAGGTAAACAGCTAGAAGCCCTTAAAGAGGAAACACAAAAATCCCTTAAAGAATGATAGGAAAACATGACCAAACAGGTGAAGGAATTGAAAAAAAAATCCAGGATATAAAAATAGAAATAGAAAAAATAAAGTATTCACAAAGTAAGAAAACATTGGAGATAGAAAACCTAGGAAAGAGATCAGGAGTCAGGCGAAAAGCATCACCAAGAGAATACAAGAGACAGAAGAAAGAATCTCTGGTGCAGAAGACACCATAAAAAACATTGATGCAACAGTCAAAAAAATGCAAAATGCAAAAAGCAACATTCAGGAAATTGAGGACACAATGAAAAGACCAAACCTAAGGATAATAGGTATAGAAAATTCCCAACTTAAAGGGCCAGAGAGTATCTTCAACAAAATTATAGATGAAACCTTCTCTAAAATAAAGAAAAGAATGCCTAAAAATATATAAGAACCCTAGAGAACTCGAAATAGATTGGACCAGAAAGGAAACACCTACCATCACATAATAGTCAAAACACCAAAAGTACAAAACAAAGAAACTATATTAAAGACCGTAAGGGAAAAAGATCAAGTAACATATAAAGGTAGACCTATAGGAATTACACCAGACTTCTCACCAGACTAAGAAACAAGAAGATCCTGGGCAGATGCCATACAGACCTTAAGAGAACACAAATGCCAGTCCAGGCTACTGTCCCCAACAAAACTCTCAATTACCATATATGAAGAAATCAAGATATTCCATGATTAAACCAAATTTACACAATATCTTTCCACAAATCCAGCCCTACAAAGGATAATAGTTGGAAAACTAAAACAAAGAAGAGAAACTACACCCTAGAAAAAGCAAAAAAGTACTCTTCTTTCAACAAACCCAAAAGATAATAGCCACACCAACATAATTCCACATCTAACAAAAAATTACAGGAAGTGATATTTTTTAATATCTCTTAACATCAATGGACAAAGACTGACTGGATGCATAAACAAGACCCAGCAATTTGCTGCATACAGGAAATGCACCTCAGTGACAAACACAGACACTATCTCAGAGTAAATGGCTAGAAAACAAATTTTCAAATAAATGGTCCCAAGAAACAAGCTGGAGTAACCATCCTAATATTGCTTAAAATTGACTTTCAACCAAAAGTTATTCAAAAAGATAAAGAAGAACACGTCATACTCATCAAAGTAAAGATATACCAAGAAGAACTCTAAACTCTGACCATCTATGCTCCAAATGCAAGGGCACCCACATTCATAAAACAAAACAAAACAAAAAAACAAACAAACAAAAAAAAACTTTACTAAAGCTCAAAGCACACATTACACCTCACAGGAAAATAGTGGGAGACTTCAACACCACAGCCACATCAATGGACCAAGCACTGAAACAGAAATTAAACAGAGACACAGTGAAACTAATCAAAGTAATGGGCCAAATGTTTTAAAAAGATATCTATAAAACATTTCATCCTAAAACAAAAGAATATACCTTCTTCTCAGCAATGGTACTTTCTCCAAAATTGACCTCATAATCAGTCAAAAAACAGGCCTCAACAGATGAAAAAAGGCCAAAATAATCCCATGAATCCTGTCAGATCACCATGGACTATGGCTGGTCTTCAATAACAACAAAACCAACAGAAAGCTCACATACACAGGAAAGCTGAATAATGCTCTACTCAATAAGAACTCAATCAATAAAGAAAAAAAAGAAAGAGATTAAAAACTTTTTAGAATTTAATAAAAATGATGGCACAACATACCCAGATTTATGGGACTCAATGAAATCAGTGCTAAGATGAAAACTCAAAGCTCTAAAAAGAGTACCACTAAAAAGAGACTGGAAAGAGCATACACTAGAAGCTTAACAACACACCTATAAGCTCTAGAACAAAACAGAGCAAGCACACACAAGAGGAGTAGATGGTCAAACATAATCAAACTCAGGGCTGAAATCAACCAAGTAGAAACAAAAAATATTATACAAAGACCCAACAAAAGCAGGAGCTGGTACTTTGAAAAAATCAACTAGATAGATAAACCCTTAGCCAGACTAACCAGAGGGAACAAAGACAGTATTCAAATTAACAAAATCAGAAATGAAAAAGGAGAAATAACAACAGAAACTGAAGACATTCAAAAAAATTACCAAATCCTACTACAAAAACCTATACTCAACAAAACTGGCAAATCTAGATGAAGTGTGCAATTTTCTAGACAGATACCAGGTACCAAAGTTAAATGAGGGTCAGATAAATGATCTAAATAGTCCCAGAACCCCAAATAAAATATAAGCAGTAATTAAAACTCTCCCAAATAACAAAGGCCAAGGACCAGATGGGTTTAGTGCAGAATTCTATCAGACCTTCAAAGAAGACCTAATACCAATACTCTTCAAACTATTCTACAAAATAGAAACAGAAGGAACACTACATGATACATTTTATAAAAGCCACAATTACGCTGATACCAAGACCACACAAAGACCCAACAAGAAAGAAAATGTCAGATTAATTTCCTTATTAATATTAATGCAAAACTACTCCATAAAATTCTCAAAAACTGAATCCAAAAACACATCAAACAATTATTCAGCATTCCAAGGATTCATTCCAAGGATGCAGAGATGGTTCAATACACTGAAATCCATCAACATAATCCACTACATAAACAAACTCAAAGAGAAAAAAAACACATGATCATTTCATTAGATGCTGAAAAAGCATTTGACAAAATTCAACATCCCTTCATTTTAAAAGTCTTGGAAAGATCAGGAATTTAAGGCCCATACCTAAACACAGTAAAAGCGATATACAAAAAACCAGTAGCCAACATGAAACTAAATGGAGAGAAACTTGAAGCAATCCAACTAAAATCCTGGACTAGAAAGCCTGACCACCCTCTTTCTACCTATTAAATATAGTACTTGAATTCCTAGCCAGAGCAATTAGACAATGAAAGGACATCAAAGGGATACAAATAGAAAAGAAAGAAGACAAAATATCACTATTTGCAGATGATATTATAGTATACTTAAGTGACACCAAAAATACCACCAAAGACCTTCTTCCTAAACTTGATAACTTCAGCAAAATAGCTGGATATAAAATTAACTCAAACAAATCATTAGACTTCCTATACTCAAAGGATAAATTTGCCAAGAAAGAAATTAGTCACAAACAATATAAAATATCTTGGTGTAACTCTAATCAAACAAGTGAAATATTGGTATGACAAGAACTTTATGTCTCTGAAGAAAAAAATAGAAGACCTCAGAAGATGGAAAGATCTCCAATGCTCAAGGATTGGCAGGATCAATATAGTAAAAACTGCCATGTTGCAGAAAGCCATCAACAGATTCAATGCAATCTCCATCAAAATTCCAAACAATTCTTCATAAAGTTAGAAAGAGCAATTCTCAAATTCACTAGGAATAATGAAAAACACAGGATACCAAAAACTATTCTCAACAATAAAAGCACTTCTGGGGGAATCACCATCTCTGACCTCAAGTTGTACTACAGAGCAATAGTGATAAAAGCTTCATGGTATTGGTACAGAGACAGGCAGGTAGATCAATGGAATAGAATTGAAGACTCAGAAATGAACCCACACACTTATGGTCACTTGATCTTTGACAAAGAAGCTAAAACCATCCAGTGGATAAAAGACAACATTTTCAAGAATTGGTGCTGGTGCAACAGAAGGTTTACATGTAGAATGCAAATCAATTAATTCTCATCTTCCTGTTCGAAGCTCAAATCCAAGTGGATCAATGACCTCCACATAAAACCAGATACACTGAATCTAATAGAAGAGAATGTGCAGCAAGTCTCAAACACATGGGCACAGGGAAAAGTTCCTGAAGAAAACACCAATGGCTAATGGGACCTCATAAAATTAGAAAGCTTCTGTAAGGCAAAGGCCACTGTCAATAGAACAAAATGGCAACCAACAGATTGAAAAAAGATCTTTACCAATCCTACATCTGATAGGGGGCTAATATCCAATATATACAAAGAACTCAAGAAGTTAGACTCCAGAGAATCAAATAATCCTATTAAAGAATGGGGAACAGAGCTAAACAGAGAATTCTCAACTGAGGAAACTCAAATGGCCAAGAAGCATCTAAAGAAATGTTTAACAGTCTTAGTCATCATGGAAATGCAAGAAAAGAACAGACAAACAAACAACCCCGAGATTCCACCTCACACCAGGTAGAATGGCTAAGATAAAAAACTCATGTGACAACAAATGCTGGCGAGGATGTGGAGAAAAAGGAACACGCCTCCATTTTTGGTGTTATTACATGCTGGTACAACCACTCTGGAAATCAGTCTGGTGGTTCCTCAGAAACTAGCACTGCCTGAGGACCCAGCTATACCACTCCTGAGTATATGCCCAGAAGATGCTCCAACATGTAACAAGGACACATACACCACTATGTTTACAACAACCATATTTATAATAGCCAGAAGCTAGAAACAACCCAGATGTTCCTCAACAGATGAATGGATACAGAAAATGTGATAAATTTACACAGTAGAATACTACTCACCTATTTAAAACAAGGACTTCATGAAGCTCACATTCAAATGGATGGAACTTGAAAATATCCTGGGTGAGGTAACCCAGCCACAGAAGAATACCCATAATATGTTCTCACTGATAAATGGATATTAGTCCAAAAGTTCAGAATACCCATGATACAATTCAGAGATCATATGAAGCTCAAGAAGAAGGAAGACCAAAGTGTGGATGCTTCAGTGCTTGTTAGAAGGGGGAACAAAATACTCACAGGAGGAAATTTGGAGACAAAGTGTAGAGCAGATAAGGAACAAAATGCCATGCAGAGACTGCCCCATCTTGGGATCCAACCCATATATAGTTGCCAAACTGGGATGCCATTGAGGATTCTGGGAAGTGCTTGCTTATGGGAGCCTGATGGTTATTTCCTGAGAGACTCTGCCAGAGCCTGACAAACACTGAGGAGAATGCTTGCAGCCAACCACTGGACTGAGCACAGCAGGGTCCTGTGCTCTACACCTGATGAAGTAGGTGGAGAAGGGACTGAAGGAGCTGAGGGGGTTTGCAGCCCCATGGGGAAAGCAACAGTGTCAACTGGCCAGACCCTAGGAACTCCAGGAGACTGGACCACCAACCAAAGAGTACTCATGGAGGGACTCACAGCTCCTGCAGCATATGTGGCAGAGGATGTCCTTGTTGAATATCAGTGGGAGGAGTGGCCCTTGGGCCTGATGGGGTTCAATGACTCAGTGTAGGGAAATGCCAAGGATGGAAGTTGGGAGTGTGTGGGTGAGGAAGCACCCTTATAGAGGCACAGAAGGGGGTATGGGATAGGGGGTTTCTGGAGGAGAGTCCTGGAAAGGGGATAATATTTGAGCTGTAAATTTTTAAAAAAAGTAATAAAAATGAAAAAAAAAACAAACAAAGAAAAAAAGCAACAACAAAAAGACAGTTACTATTGTTTTGATTGACAAATTGACAGGATTAGGATTCACCTGCACCTGGGAGATGTCCTTCTAGTTATGTCTACGAGCAGGTTTCAAGGAAGGAGTCACGAAAGTAAAACTTTTTCTCAAAGTTGGTGGCAACTTCTAACAGGTGTTAGAATCGATAGAAAGATATCAAAGGACAAAAACAATCTGCACTTTCTTAACTTTTGCTCATTTTATAGAATGTGACATTTATATATAGCCGTACTTTGCTATCATTACACTCCAGATTTTTTGGGCTTCAAATTTACTATCAGTCAGTACACATGATTTTCTGTGGATATCATGAGCATTCAGGCCCAGCATCAAGTGCTAAAGCATTCAGCTCCGTGGATTGAAAAGCTACTGAATTCAATGCTTTTGACTATACAGGCAAGGACCATTGCACTACTTTCCACTTTATTATAAACCAATTCAGTAAACTCTGTTTTGCAGAGCATTTGATTCTCTGTCTCTGTTCCTTTAGAAAACTGTGTTTATCTAATACAAATGCTGACATTCCTCTTCTCTTAAAGTGGGACATTCATAATGGTAAATGAAAAGCATTTATATAACCATTATATAATTTATATAGCAATTATTATTTTATATTATGAAAATTTAAACAGAAACAATATATATGAAAAGTAGTGTCATAGAAATCTCTGAACTGAGTCGGATTATTATTTTTGGAAGGTGAATGGCTTTCTGTAGGATGTATCGAACAGAGGACACAGAACCTGCTTCATCATCACTTTTCAGGGAAATCTACTATAAATGTGATACAAACTAAACTCTTGAATTTTCAATAATAAATATTTGAGTACCTGAAGGTATTTGATACTGTGTTTTAACAGAAATTAGAAGATGAATGTTTTTGCAATACAGAATTAAATGCTCCAATGATGTAAGAAATTGAAACATCAAAGGAAAAAGTTGTAGAATGTAAGAAATCAAGTCTCTGGGAGAAATTATGTAAAGGGAAAACGGATGCTCATATTGTCTAGTGCATCAGTGGTGAGACTCAGAAAATGGTTTTGAGCTTAGAACATAGAAGGCAGTTACTTGGAATATGTAGCTTGGCTTTCACTAGTGATGTAAACTTTAAAGTGTATTTTCTGCCTGGAGAGTATGATAAGAAGACTATTTCAGAAATAAATTTATAGTTGTTCTGCACATCTGATGTAGATTTCTGTTTAGTGTTTTCTGAGATGCAGTATTATTTTGAGAATTCTCAACTAAAGGCACATAAATTGATGAAAGTATCATATAATACTTTCTTGGAAAACCTTTTTTTTCAAAAAATTTATGTTCTGTGTGCAGTCCCTTTTGAAGCTCAAATGTATTTTTTTTGTTTAAATTGTATGAATTATCTTTAGTATTTGTTGTATTAAAATAATGGTTTCTGATTGATTCTTAAAAAGCCAGTTTGTATTATTCTAATGAATTTTCATAGGTGTGAATAAATATAAAATATGTAAAATATAGAAAGTAAATATTTTATTCTTATGAGCCATTTATTTTCTTTTGTTGTTGTTGTTGTTGTTGTTGTTTTTTCGAGACAGGGTTTCTCTGTGTAGCCCTGGCTGTCCTGGAACTCACTCTGTAGACCAGGCTGGCCGAAAACTCAGAAATCCACCTGCCTCTGCCTCCCAAGTGCTGGGATTAAAGGTGTGCGCCACCACCGCCCGGCGAGACATTTATTTTCTATCTCTCTGTGTGTGACATATGCCACTATATATGTTTATAGCTGAGTGCTCTCATTTTTATGGATTTGTAAAGAGGTCACATGTGGGCTTCTTTCTCTATTTCTCCTCACCTTATTTTTTTCAACAGAATACCTTTTATTTAGTCTTTGATAATTTCATACATCTACACAATGCATGTTGACCATGTATATGCCCAACTTGTATTTTAATTCACCCCAAGAATTCACAGAACTTCCCTTACACTCTACCAATACACTTTAATATACCTCTTCTACAGTGTTCTTCTTGTTTGTTGTTGTTATTAATGGTCTACCAAGTGATGCGTCTTGTTGACTGCTCTTCTTCATATGATAGTGTGAAGATAACCACAGTGTTTGTAAGGTCAAAGAAAAAAACGGTCCTGTCATGTTTGGATAACTGTATCCCATGGTCTGGCTCACATATTCTTTCTCCTCCCTCACCTGTGATATTTCTGGAGTCTTCCTAAGAGGTATTGTTAACATAGATATTCATTTGTGACTGATCAGACAAGAGTCACTTTTAGTTCTTTGACCAGTTCTGAATTTCTATATTACCCACTGGCTATTGAAAATGAAGTTTTTCTCACTAAAGTTGAGTGTTGCATTAATCTACAATTATAAGCATAAATATGGAGAAAACAATAGAGCATGTCATTAAGAAAAAACAACAATAGTAGTTTTGTTCAGCTTTTGGTGAGGTTTAGAGTACCAGTCATTTCTGTGGATCAGTCATCAAATCCAATTCAGACATAGTTGACTACCATATAACCTTTATGCCAGTATTGAACATTGGGGACATCTTGCCTAGGAGGTTATTACTGTAGGTTGCAAGGTTGGTCATAGTGATACCATGATATTTTTCCTAGCCAAATGGCTTCCATAATAACTACCAAAATTATTAATCCTATTCAGTAGAAAAAATGTCATTAGTTCCAGCTTCATTTCATTATGTCCTGTAACTTAAGCATGTTGGATTTTCAGCAATAGTTTCGCAATCTAGTTTTAGAGAGTGACCAAGAACAATGTCAATAGTCTGTTTTATTTGGTGGCCTCTTAGGACTAAGAAAGGATTCCATTTGTGCTACTGATATTTTCAAAATTTTACTTACTATCCCATCTCTTCTGAGAGAGCATTGTCCACCTATGCAAAGTGTCTGTGTTTGAACCCCAAGCTTTTTAATTAAATGTGTATATGGCCTGCCTCTCCTTTTTTTTCAATTTTATTTTATTATTTTTTTAATATTTTATTTACATTTAAGATGCCTTCCCCTTTCCCCATTTCCCCTCCCTAGAAAACCCCTGTCCCATGCCCCCCCCCTTTTTTTTGCTTTTATATAATTTTTTAAATGTTAATCAAAGGATTTATAAGTTTGGTAATGCTCAATCAGAAGCGTAACCCAATACCCAACCTAGATATAAAAACTATCTTTGACTGGTGGAGACCTGTGAACATGTGGAGGCCTGCCTCTCCTTAAAGCTGGGGTTGAAGTGATTAAATAAGCATTGGTCATGGGTGACAATTTTCATAGTCAGGACTATTGGATTTCCAACTGGAACATTTGGGAGACAAATAAGCGGAATTACAGAAACAGAACTTAAAGCATAACAAGGTGTTCATAGCAACCTCATGAAACAAAGACATGGTTGTAGGTGCTTATAGCAATGTAGTCATAACAGGATAGTCATAACAATGTAGTCATAATAACCTTTAGAAACAAAGCATGGACCAGGCAAGACAGAACCATCTGTAGTTAAGGTAAGAGGTGGCATATTGCACAATTCTTGAGAAACTTATTTAATCAAAAACATCAATGAATCTAGTTTCTCTTCACTATAAGATGACTTTCATGCCTAACATGGAAGAAGGCTAGTTCATCAAAAGGTACTGTCTTTACTAATGGGAACTTGATGTCAGTTTATAGATAGAAACTTGAAGACGTTTTAACATTCTAGGTTATTGAGGGTTCCCATGAGACTTCTTTGGTCACAAACTCATTTATGTAACCAATCCCAGGTACTGGAAGCTTCATTTATGACAATAAATGTCCACTTGGGGCATTTCTCCCTAAGTACTTGATGGTTTCATTTATATCAACTTCAAATATTTATATATTTTAGGAACCTTCCATTGTATTAGGGTTTCATACTATTCCTCAAATGGCTTTTAATTTTAGCTTCCTTCTCTAGTACTCATTCAGCCATCAATTATCTACTTTATTTCCTTTTCATAGAGATATCTGCCATTTTACTCTTTTTTTCTACACCTAGCTTCTGTAGTTCTATGTATTATAGCTTGGCTGACTTAATATCCACATATAACGGAATATATACCGGATTTGTCTTTCTCCATCCAGGTTACCTAACTGGATAATTTTCTTCTAGTTCTAACCATTTTATAACTGAAAATTTTATGTTTTCATTTTTTTAACAGTGAAATAGTATTTCATTGTGTAAATGTACCACATTTTCTCTATCCATTAATCTGTTAAGGGTCATCAGGTTTATTTCAAATCTACAGCAATTATGTGTGGATAATAGAGGAAAAGTAACTGTGGTTTTGTAGTACTCTATGGCCTTGGCCTCTGTTTTAGATTTGACTCCACATTAGTGCCTCAGTCTCTACACTGATTTCCCATAAAGCAACATATTTTTTTTTTGTCACAGCACAAAAAGTCTAAATAAGATGTGTGTTAGCATGAAGCTCACAAAGAAGAAAGAACAAGTGAGGATGTCTAGGTCTTTCTTAGAAAGAGTAACTGAATACCCAAGGGAGCAAATTTGGAGACAAAGTGTGGGACAGAATCTGAAGGAGAGGTTGTATGGTGAAAATTCCACCTGGGTATTCATTCCATGTGTAGTCACCAAAAATAGATATGGATGTCAGGAAGGGAAAGCTGACAGCAGCCTGATAAGGCTGTTTCCTTAGAGGTCCCCCAGAGTCTGACATACCCAGAGACAGATACTCACAGCTAACCATTAATCTGATCAAAGGTTCCCAATGGAGAAGTTAGAGAGTAAACTGAAGGAGCCTTAAGGGTTGGTGGCCCCATTAGGAAAGCAACAACACCAACCAGCCAGAGCTCCCCAGGGTCTAAACCACCAGCCTAGGAGCACATATGGGTAGACACATGACTCCAGCTGTATATGTAGGGGAGGATGGCCTTGTTGGGCATAGGTGGGAGATGAGGTCATTGGTACCTTGAAGGCTGAGCACTGAGTGGGGGGTGGAATCTGACAGTGGGGAGGGGGATTAGGGGGTAGGTGGGTAAACACCCTCATAGAAGCAGGAGGGGAGGATGGGATAAGGGGTTCCTGGGCGGGTGGGGAAATGTGGTAAGGGGATAAAATTTGAAATGTAAATATTATATCCAATAAAAGAGGGAAAAAAAGAAGAGCAGTTAGAACCAACATCCTTAATAAAATATCAGCCCTCTTTAAAAAAAAAAAACTATCTTGATACTTAAATTTGTCTTGAGAATTGTATATTGCAGAATGATCAGCCTTGGTGTATCTACTCAACAAGCAAGCTGGGCAGACCTGCTCAAACCTCTGAGGTCCTGGAATTCCATCTGGAGGCAGTGAAGACATAGCATCAGAGGCTTGTCAATTTGCTCTTCCCCCCACTCCTCTTCTAATATCTCAACAACCATAATCAGCTTGAAGAAGCTAATAAAGAGTCAGTGCCCCTATTCCCTGGGCTTGGGGACTAAGGTGGTAAATGTTGGGCTGTCTTTCTAGGGAAAAGTAGTGGTTTTGTGGTAATAGAGAGGACTAGCTAGAGTTTATTGCATAGCCATAACCTATTAGTAGAAACCTGTATAATTAGTATCAAGATGAAGATATAAATTCTTAAACAGCACCAATTTACCTTGATTACAAATTTTAAGGTTTTCATTGGTACAAGCTTCTTATTGATATAAGAGTGAGAGGAATATTGTTACTCTCATAGGCATTGTACCAGTATAACACATTTAGGAATACAAGGCTTAGACCCAGCCCTTCTTTAACTTTTTTAAACTGATTTGAGATGGTCAGCCTGTGGTTTAAGGGACTATAGCAAATTCATGGCTTGGAGTTTATTGTTAGGGTGTTTTCTATGTTTTATTTATAAATAGCTGAGTGGAGTTAACAAGCAACAGTCCAGATTACTTTACATGGATAGTTGGTTTTCAAAACATCAGAAATCCACAGAATTGACATGACAAACATTTCTGTATTAATGTTCATTTTGATTAGAGACCTGTCTGCTCCTGACAGCTTCCTACATTGAATTCTAAGAAGAAATTGAGAATCTTTGGAGTTACTCCAGTTGTGGTGAGACAGCCACTAGGCAAGAATTGCCACTTTTCTTCTACAGACAAATTACTGTCCAGAAAAGGACACACTTGCAGAATAGTCGACTGATTATATCTGCCTAGACAGAGTAATCAGCCCTTAATAATTCTGCAGCACTAAGGTCTGTCAGATGATCCTGGGCCAGAAGGCGGAAGAACAGATGCTCCAAAGTTTTGAAGTAGAGGGACTGTCCAGGTGTTCAGAGGTCTCTATAAATTGGCCAAGTTTTAGAAGCTATGCTTTGTGCTTCCCACAATTATAGTTAACTCAGTCATTCTGGATCTCTGATGGGGTTGAAAACTTAAAGCTTCATAGCCAATCCTGGCTATTTACCTTGAGAGAAAAGATTTGAGTGCATGGTCGTCAACTGACATTCATCCTAAAGCCAGGTTCAGAACTAAATGTTTTAGTTAGGATAGATGACAGAGGTGCTGGTTAGTCAACAAAATGATGGACTGGGTATTAGGACTATCTTGTACCTCACTGGTACAAATCAGCATAATTATGCTCTAATTGTATTTTGAGAGAAAAATTTCATTTTAACAGGAAGGGTGATATGTGGGAGGAGCTAAGGTGGGAGGAGTACTGAGAGGAAGAGAAGAAGAAGAAGGAGAGGAGAAGCTAGGTGATGAAAGAGAGAAAGAGGGGGGAGACAAGGAGGCAGATGTTCATATATCTCCACCAGTCAAAGATAGTTGATATATTGAGGTTGGGTAGTGGGTTACACCTCTGATTGAGCAATAGCAAACTTATAAAGCCTATGATTAACATTTTTTAAAAAAATGTATAAATGCAAAAAGGAAAAGGGAGCATGGGATAGCAGTTTTCTAAGGGGGAGGAATGGGGAAAGGGGATGGCATCTAAAGTGTAAATAAAATATCTAATAAAAAAGAAAAAAAGGAAAAAAAGATGTGTGTTAGCAATAGCAAGATAGGGTTAAATTTTAATATCAAAATTTAGGTTATTAATATTCATTTCAAATAAATTTTATCTTTCACATGAGTTCAAATAGTATCCATATAAAATACAACATACACAAATATGTGAATTTAAATAGTAATGGTTATCTATTGCATATGTATATGGTAGATGATAACATATCTCATAGTCATTAAAAATTAAACAGTACACGTTATGCCTTGTTGCGCTTACTGGAGCCCGATGTTGGACGCCAAACTGTCCCGGCCCGTATTGCCCGGCTTTGTGGGCCAAAATGTTGTGGCCTGCTCTGCCTCACGTTGGGTGCCAAACTGTTGTGCTTACTGGAGCCCCACGTTAGGCGCCACAATGTTGTGTCTTGTACTCTGCCTCAATGCTTTGGTTGAGCTAAGTGCTCTGGTCAAGAGAGAGAGTGGGGCTCTTGGGGCAAGAGACGCGAAGAATGGAGACAAAACAGGGTGTGATTCAGTCTCTCTTCTATTTTCTCAAGTCTCCCCTATTGAAGGGAATTCTGAGGTATTTATATACACAAGCAGGAGAACACAGGTGAAAACACTTTACCATGTGCACCATACAGCTGAGGTCACTAAACAGCAAAACAAGCTATGTGGGATAAACAATATATTTATCATAGTGTGCTTTAGCTGTTAAAGGCTTTTGACAACCAAGTCTTTCATCGGGGTATATGGTTCCAGATGGCTGCAAAGTTGATCTAGCCGCTTTCTACTAAAGTCGGCTCCCAACAATGCCTGGGATACATATTTGCTGTACATGAAGTACAAGGGACATAGAAGATGGTTTAACACAATTTATTATAAAAATGCTGTTCAAATACAAGAATATTTTAATTAGGATACACGATGCTATTTTGAAATAAAGTACTAGAAACGGGGTTAACATTTAAAAGTACAATTTATTAGACTGGTTAAAAGAATCAACAACAATAATATAATAACATCAATTTTATAGTAGCAAAGATTTTAATATTCCTTGAATAAGGAATAAAAGTAATTCCCAGAATGTAAATATGGCTGAGGGTCATAAAGACAAGGCCACTGTTTGAGGAATTTAACTACCTTGGAGAATCAAATTACATCTCAGTCTACAAAGAGAGGAAAATGAATGTTAGACTTTTTTCTTCATCTGATCATTACAAGTACCTGCATACTACCAAATGGATCAGTGAAACAAAGCTGCATCCCTGCTGATTAATCTTTAGAGATCACTTTCACAGGGGGTCAAGTGGTGTGGAGAAAGGCAGAAAATAGATATGGAAAAGTCAACTAAAAATATCAAACACAACACAGAACCATTTTTGTTTGTGAAAACTACTACTACAAAGAAATTTGGTGTGACAATATTTTGTTGAAATTTTATAAGGACTAGAAAACACTTTAATCAGCATTAAAACCTAAATAAATTAATGATTATGGGATGCTTTGTTTATACATGATATGTAGAATAAAATATGTACTTCAATACTGAAGCTTGTTCTTCTCAAAATATTAAACATAAATTTGATTAAACACAAGCCATCAATATATACAAACCTACAAGATTTTCATACTTAATATTAATTCAAAGTGAGTAATTAAATTTACTCAATAACATGTTTAATCCTACACTAGAGATTTGGATGAAGACATCACCCAATCTCTAGCCCATTTCTTCAAATGCTTATAATTATTAAAGACTCCAAAGTTCTAGGAAATATTCAGTTTTAACTCTGCTTATATCTTTCAAAGTTTATCCTTCAAACATTTTCTGTTCCTTTTTCAGAAGGCATATCTGTAATTTATATTTATCATTATTTCAGTGGTATTTATAGATCACAGTATAACAAATCAATATATGCAGTATACAATAATTTAAAAAGAATATATTCCAGTTTTCATCCCAAATATACAAAGACTAATATGTAATATTGGCACATGCTTCTGGGATACAGTGCACTCTTTCAACAGTTTTATACAACAAATATTGCCCAAAAAAGAGCACTATTACTATTTTCCTCGTTTTCTGTTTAGATCCATACAGATTCTCCTCTTCTTTATTATTCATAAAACTGTGTATTATCATACATATAGTTTAGATTAGGAATATCCCTTTGTCTATGACATTTACAACTCACAAAAATTCATTCTTCATATTCCCACCAATCATAAAGAAACAATTTAACTTTCAGGTTTTTTTGGTAACAAGTGAGAATTCTAACTTCTACCTATCTCAAAAAGATTCCTTTAAAAAATCAATCAACCAGACCCCCTAGAGCTCCACCAGGGACTAAACCACTAATCAAAGAGTACACATAGAGGAACCCATGGCTCCAGCCATATATGTAGCAGAGCTTGGCCTTATCTGGCATCAATGGGAGGAGAGGCCCTTGGTCCTGTGATGGCTCAATGCCCCAGTGTAGGAGAATGCCAGGGTGGTGAGGTGGGAGTGGGTAGTTGGGTGAGGGAGGGAACACCCTCATAGAACATGGGGAGAGAGGATGGGATGCGGAGTTTCCAGAGGGGAAACCAGTAAAGGGAATAACATTTAAAATGTAAAAAAATTATATATATATATATATATATATATATATATATATATATATATATATTGATAATTGTAATTGATTACAAAATAAAAAAAGAGGGAAACAAACCCTTTGATCAATGAGCTGGGGAAGAAAATAGAGAGCAAAATTCTGGGAAACAAGCAGTATAGATTTGCCTGGACAGAGAGAAACACAGTTGAATAATTCTAAGGAGAAGTAACTAACCAGGCTTGAGACTTGAGACAGGTTGACACCTTGACAAGCTTCAAATTGGCAGTTCAGGAGACTATGCCTAAACTTCTATTTCCAAGAATTGGGCAAATTCAGCCAAGTCAGATACTAAAAATAACCCAGGCTTCAGGCAGTGAGTCAGAAACTTCTCTGCCATCAGAAGCTGCCATGCCACCTGGCATGAGACAAGGGCAATGGGTCACCAACAGTTTCCAGACTTCCTCAGCAACCCTCACCCTCCAGTCCAGCAATGCTTCTGGAATGTCCCTAGAGATAGAGCCAAAGATTAAGAAAAGGGTCACATACCCTCTCCCTGGAATTTTTCTTTCTTTTATTTTTTCTTATAAAAACATTTAATTGGGGCTGGCTTACAGGTTCAGAGGGTTCAGTCCATTGTCATCAAGGCAAGAACATGGCAGCATCCAGGTAGGTATGGTGCAGGAGGAGCTGCGAGTTGTACATCTTCTGAAGGCTGCTAGCAGAATATTGGCTTCCAGGCAGTTAGGAGGAGGGTCTTAAAGTCCACCCCACAGTGATATACTTCTTCCAACAAGGCCACACCTACTCCAACAAAGCTATACCTCCAAATAGTGCCAGTCCCTGGGCCAAGCATATACGAAGCCTATCTTATTTAACCTAGTCTAGTTAAACCTTAATAAGCTTGCTTAGAGGCTAATCTGCGATAATCTTTTGGAGGTATGCCTAAAGAGTTGGGTCCTAGGTGATTCTAGATATAACCAGGTTTACTGTCTGTCTTTTTTTTTTAACTCAAAACACTTTATCAGTATTTGTATATACATATATACTTATACATGTATACATATATACATACATATATGAACAATAATTAAATAATAAGATGTATTTGAGAAGTATGAGTGGTTGAGAAGAGTGGGAGGAAGGAGAGAAAGGGAAAATTATGTAAATACAGTGCTCATATATAAAATTCTCAAAAAGGAATCCAGTTTTTTAAAATGTTCAACAGATTAACTAGCATTTTACAATATGAAAATAAATACGACCTATAATTATGTTGAAGGACATTTTAACTCACTACAAATTTTGAAGTTTAAAATGAAATCAATAAAAATTATTTTACCCAGCATACTAACAAAAACCACAATAACGTTTTATAATTCAAAGTATTTCTGAGAAATATCCCCTTCCCCACATCCTGCATTTTTGTGTTTATAACCCCTGTTTTGAAAAGTAAAAATTATGAATTAATAATAATAAAAAAGAAAAGAAAAAAAGAAATAACACACAGTGTTCCCCTGGCTCTGCTGACTTAGCTTTTGACAATCCCTGGAATTTTTCTAATGTGCTTTAAATTGGGCTTGCAAGCTCAATTGAGTGTCTCCATCTTGGTAGATGGTAGACTCCAGTGTGCTAGACTTCTTCAGAATAAAATGCCTTTGCATCCTATGTGAGTCAGGATTATCATTCTTTGGCGAATCATGGACACTTACAGAGTAAAATAAACTGCATTATTGAGATATGAGTTAATCAAGGAACAAAGGTAATGTTACTGGCCTAAGCATTCAGTTATAAATAATCACTTTCAGAGTCATTATTTCTGGAAACATATTGGTCCAGAGAAAAAGATCAGAGTTACAGTGGCATCCACTATTGGGCACAGAATCCAAACATAAAAAGGTTCTGGGTCAAAAGAGGTCAAAAGAGAAAGAAGCACTCCCCAGGTGCAGGGCAGTTTCTAACTTCTTTTCCTTTAAGAGATAAAATAAAATAAAATAAAAAAATATATAAAACAAAACATTAAAAGTAGCTGGAAAAGCAGGGAAAAAATGCTTAGCAAATGAGGTTTATCCGGAGGCCAGATATAGCAGCCTGCTGCAGGAAGAGAGAAAACCCAGAGAGGCAGACTGCCGAGTAAAAGAGCATGCTCTTTAACCAGATCAAGGACTTCTCAAAGCCTGACACAATTTTCTAGCAAGGTAGAAGGCTAAGAGAGAGCAAGGAAGGCTCGAGGTAAGGCAGCTCATGCTTGGTGACATGTGCTGGTCTGAGGAGCCACCTCATGTGTCCAACAACTTCTCAGAGCAGGAAATGGGTTAAGAAAGGGGGAGACACAGCTCCTGGTTACATGCAGGAAACAGAAAGGTCTCTCTCCTGTAAATGAAAAGAGAGGGCGGGTCAGTGACAAAGTGAGGTCAGAACTGACCTAGGGAAGCCCGACAGAGACACAAAGAAGAAATGCAAACACAGCCAAATTTAAAATTAGGTAAAGTTATGCTAAATGATAAACAGGGAAGGAGACAGTAAGTGAAAAATCATAGACAGGTAAAAATTTTAAATTAATAAAATTAAAAGGAAAAAGACAAAACAAAAGAAAAGAGGTAATTGACCAAACTTTAATAAACACATCATCAATTATGATTATTATAATTATGCTGGTATAGTTATCCTAATCTCAATAATCATAATGGTTATATATATTTTTTTCTTTAAAAAGAGGTCATTAGAGGTACAAGAAAAAATATATAAAAATGGATACAAGCCATAGAAGGAAAATTAGAATAAGAAAGGATAAACATGAAAAGTAGAGACAGACCTTAGAAGAAAAATTAGTAAATAAAATTCAGAAATATACTAAGATAGAGACAAAAAATAAGGTTAGAGAGTACAGCACATCACCAGATAATAAAAATCAGGAAAATCAGCCAAAGATTATTAGAAAATCAACCTTAGCTATATCTACAACAAATGCCAACAGACAATGGCCACCTGCAGGATGAATTTAGTTGGCATCCCATAGGAAGGTAAAAAAAAAAATCCTTAAGGATGTAACTTTAATAGAAAATGTAATTTCTAAAGTTTTTTTCCAAAGCAAAACTCTCAAATGTTTGAACTGTGGCAAGACTTTCCTAGAAAGAGTGTTTGTTTGTTTCTTTGTTTTCTAGACATAATTAAAAAAGAAGTCCGTTGCCTTCTAAAATATACAGAAGGTGTGTTTCAAAGGCTGGAACTGGACTCTTGGATTTAAATCAGCAAGGGACAAATATTGAAACCCCTTGTCAGGAGATGCAAGAAGAGGTCCCAATATCAAATATATGTTGCTCATCTCAAGACAGCAACAACAATTAAATAAGACTGCTCTGGATATAAACATTAACAGCACTGATATCAAAGTCAGAGCAACCTCAATAGATAAAACAGAAAACTCAAGAAAGACAAAATAATATTTTTGGCAAACTGCTATAAATACTGAGACCAAAATTAAAATCAGATGAAATTGAATTTAAAAGCTTAATAGGTACAGAAATGAGTGCCATACTTGCACAAAATTCTTGAAATCCAACTTGGCCATTTCAAAAGTTAGCTACACATCACTTAGGAAACAGGATATAGTCTCAGGTACAACAAAATCTAAAATGGATTAAATGCATAGGGCCAAAAGTTCAAAGAGAAAAATTTAAGTTTGAATGTAAACAGTCATAAAAACGTTGACATAAATTATTGATTGTTCTACATGGGGACAGCTCTGAAAATGGCTAAGACATGAAAATTTCTGCAATCATAACTTCAGCTAAGCACAGCCAATAAATAGTGTTTAATGCAGCATCCTCAAGACTTATCATGCAATCCTTTTAATTGGCCTAGATAGAAATTTATATTACTGTCAGGTTATACAATCCAAGCTAACTTATACAAAAAGACAGTGGCAAACATAGAGCAGAGAATCTGCTCAAACATAGAGCAGAGAATCATCTTCAAGTAAATTGTGTGCACTGCACATGTCCTGAATGCAGAAATGTGTATTACCTGTAAAAGTTTATAGGTTCACAGAGAAATAATCACCAAAAAGCAGCCTTGAAAAGATTCATGTCGAGGAAGCTAGAAGGATCTTGAGACACTGAAACATATTTAGTTCAACATCCTGTTTCATTCAACCTCAGATAGTTACTGTCTCTAAATCATTTCTCTATTCAAGTTAAAATCATAAGCTAGTTAAATAAAAATAGTTCTGGAGATATAAGAGAATAAGTGTCATCCTTAAAAATAGAAATAATTTTTAATTAATTGCAAGAATCCAATTAGTGTTGCTCATATATACATGGACATGGGACTCTCCTTGGGACATGACTAACCTTCCAGAGAAGAAAGGATAATGATAATGTGTAACCAGAAAAACTGTGTCAGGGGGAAAGGAGGATGAGTGCAAATAAAATCTGTTGAATGCTTATATGATGTATAAAGACTGCTTTCTAAAATTTATTTTCACCAATGTATATAATTATTTTATACATTTTTTTCAATTGTATTCTCTCTATTTCTGGAGACATTAGTATATAACACTCATAGAATTAATTTGTTTCCCAGTCTATGCCTTCACATTGAAGATATAAATTTGTAATTGGTTCTGGTCAATGAGACTTCAACCTTATTATATATTTCCTGGTATTGTTTTTTATTTTCATCTGCAGTTATTCATGATTGTTATATCCAGTTGATGGCCATGACTTTGTTCATGGAAAAGCCTTATTTTTAATCTATACTTACAATGAAATAGTAGTAAATATGTGCTAAATAACGAGTTTAAGGAGTTTAATATCACATTTTAAAAGATCACTATGTAAAATGCATAATTTATTAGTTCTGCAGTGGCAAGAATATAAGAGAAGTTTCTTCATCCATAGCTATACTGCCACTTATATTATAGTCTAAAAGGACCTTTTCCCACCTAATAACTGTAAAAATCACATTTTAGTAGCAGTACCTGCCAATGTAATATACTTTCAAAGTATCCCTCTATGACCACAAAATTCAGAGAAATGGCATATTTTAAAAGTTGGCTCATGAGGGTAGCTCTCCACTAAAATCCAATTATTCTGGAATATTCGGGTACTAAAATGAATCACAATGCTCTTCATCCACTGGAGTCTCATGAAACACTTTCAAGGCAGAAACGCAGTTTAGCTGAAATAACAGATGAACTAAATGTGCCCCCTGAATCCAATATAACAGATATCATGGTGGTCATTCTTTGAGGGAGGCTGCCTTGCTCTGAAACGTTTTTTTCTTAAACATTGAAGAGCATTTGGAATTAAACATCGTTGTTTCTGTTAAACTAGAATTACAGAATCATGAGTAAAAAAGAGTTTATGACAAGACAATCATTCTCAGACTACAGCACAGGAGAAAATCCATCACAAATTTGCAAAGCCAGCTAATATGAATCTTGGTTTTGTTTTTTTTTGTTTGTTTGTTTGTTTTGTTACTTTTTTCTCTTTAGCACAACACTGCTCTATCTATACTGTTTGTCCTATTAATTATATGTAGAATTTCTTCTAGATGATGTATAAACAATGTTAACTTATTTTGTCATGGTTCTCAACAAATATCAAATGTCATATTCCTGGTTTACTCTGTTATATATATCAATTTAAAAGGTACTGTTTTTTTTTTCATTCTTGGTCTTATGTCTCCAATTTAACACATATATTTTATAATAGAAGTTTTAGAAAAATTATGAATCAGGAAAAAAAGTTGGTATACATGAAGACCTTTATAGGGATTTCAACTTCCCAAATACTATACTTGCAATTTGAGCAATCCTTGAATTAACTGTGGCAGACATTTTTTTTTTTTTTTTTTTTTTTGGATCATGTAAGAAGCAAGAGACTGTTGATTTTGAGTATGTTTAAATTATTCTAAAAACATAAAAGAATTATGAATAAAAATTATTAGTATATGTGTTTTTATTCAAGATCTAAGACTTATCATCAGTAAAAATAAAATAATGTTTTTAACATTTTGTTTAAAAAACAACTAGAAATGAAAAAGTCATTCTCTAACTTGGGCCGGCAGAACGGCTCAGTGGGCAAGGGTGCTTTGCTGTATGATCCTGAAAATGTATCTTCAAGACTTGGATCTTGTGTTTAAAAAAAAAAAAAAGGCAGACATGGTAGTGTGTATGCATCTGTAATCCCAATACCACAAAGTGTAATAGGAGACAAAGGCAAATGAATGAGTCAGACATTTGTGAGACAGTTTCTCAGCCTGAAGTATCAACAAAGTTACCAACAATTGTGACCCTGTTTCAACAAGGTGGACAGAGAGAACCACCCCAAATACTTTTCTTCTCACCTCTGCGTAGCATTGTGGCAGGTATACTCATATATTTACACACAAATAATGGAGACACACATATGTGTTTATGTGCACATGCAAGTGTGCACATAAGAGAAAGTAATAGAAATTATATTCAGTCTAAAGCTACTGCTGTTCTTATTTTTCTCTAGTTTTTGTTCAATAATTTCAAGTAATGGCCAACATAAATTATAAGCATGATGTTATATTTCAAATTGTAAGTTATATTTGGATGGTAATTTATTTGAACATAACATAAATGAGCCCCATACTCTGATAACATACATCATCTCTAATCTGACACCTTCTTGTATATATTTGGGCAATTAGATTATTTACCAGTGTTTCTAGTCAGCATTCATTTTCTGCCTTCATGTAAACATCCTTTGCTTCCCCCATCAGTGACTGGCCTCTTGCCCACCAGATGGCAGTTTATGCTAACTTCCCCAACCGGAACTTGCAGAAAAATTGGATGAAGTTTATGGCCCTTAAATTTAAACAAGGCATAGTAACAGAATTTGGCAAATTTGTGGCATTATCTACATATTGTAGGTTACGATGTAAACCACCAGAAGGCAGAGAATTCAAACATCCCATCTGTGATTTAGATATGAAACTCTTCTGCATCAGTGTATTTTTAAAAAAGAATCTATAAAATAAGCAAAAATACAATGAAGAGAAAGAGCAAGAAAGATCACATCCACAAACCTGAAGTTAACTGATTTAGGATAACTAAGTCCTAATTCATTTGAAATAAACTTATCATTTTTAAACATAAAATACTTAGTATGTGTAAAATGTCAGCTTTGGGAGTTAATGCTCAGTTTCTAAATTTAGATACTATCTCAGTCAGTAGGTAGGCTACCAAGATCAGTTGTTGAGAGCACATACTGCTTTGTAGTTGACCTGAGTTAGGTTTCCAGTATTCATGATGGATGTCTCACAGTCACCTATAGTTTCAAATCCAGGATATCCATTTTCCTTTTCTGGTCTCATCTGGACCATTCATTCCCTCTTTTCCCATCCTGCTCCCAACACATAACAATAAATAAATAAATAAATAAATAAATAAATAAATAAATAAAATTATATACTCTCTAAATACATGGTGCTATAACCCTTTTGTTGCTGTTATAAGTGCAGATAAGTAAAGATTGATATCAAGTAATATATTTAATTTATTAGTCTAATAGAGACTTCTTAAGGGGCCTGTTCTTATTGTTACTGATATTTGTAATAATGCTGTTCTTTTTCATTGTTACATAAAAGAATGTTTTCTAAGAAGCAAATTTGTTTCTTTCTAATGGATAGAAATAGGGACTGGAAATGGTATACACTAAAATAATGTTACTATTCTCTAGCTTAAGAAACTATAAGTGCTGTTTATTGTAGATTGTCATATAATTTGAAAATAATGTTGTAACATTTTTTGAAAGTACTTTGGCTTTTTATTGGTATGTTAACAGTTACTGAACATTTGCTAAATAAATACATGTATAAACTGTTCTCGAGATGGCCAGCACTTTAGGTTTAACATTATCTGTAAAAACAATTGTGAACAACAGAGGAGAGAACTAATATTTTATTAAAAGAATTAGTGTGATACATAGAATACAATACATTTGGCAGTACTTATGATTTTAGATTTTTTTTAAAAACTCAGTTTCTGTTATTGGTAATGTCAGTATGTGGTAATCAAATAATATCCTTTGTTTTTTTATTTCTTTTTGTAAATTAGTAACTAATATAAATTATATTATTATTTGTTAGTACTAAATATTTTATAGATTTGTCAACACATTCTAGTTTTGATCACTGTAATTATCTCACTATGACAAATAATAATCAAATTAATTGAAACACTCTCCTTATTACTTAAATGAAATATTTTTAGCTATGCATTTATTTATTCATGTGTGTGTGTGTGTGTGTGTGTGTGTGTGTGTGTGTGTGTATGCATGTGGGAGTATGTGGTTAGTGTGTATGTTTCCCTATGTGTAGGATCCATGACCTCATGTATGAGGAGGCAAGAGTAAAGGTTTCTTCCTATGGTAATATTGACCTTAAATATTGAGGCAAAGATTTTCACTGAAACTGGGGCTTTTGATCTCAGGATGATGGGTTGGCCAGTGAGCTCTGGGAGTTGACAATCTCTGTGCAGGCCTCAACAGACTGGAGACTACACATATTCATCTCCCAGTCATGTTTTTACGTGCCTAGAAAAAAAAATTCAGGTTCTTGTCCTGAGCAACATGTGCTTTATCCTTGTGCCATCTCCTCAGTTCCTGAAATGACAGTTTTATGCTAAAAAAAAATTAAAATTTAGTTATACTAAAGCACACAGATATACTGTGGAACAAAGATTATGAAATAAAGATCTGTCATAAGCAACTTTTTTTGTTTAGTCAATTGTTTTTCCAAATTAAAATAATTTAACACCTTGTTTTCCTATTACTTAAATATATGTCAATTGTGTTTAGATGACAGTAATATTTCTTAGTAGTTTTAGTTGATATAGCTCATGCTAGCTATTAATGCTCTTTGCTATTTAAAGCACTTAACTTATGTTTCTTCTTGGAAGTACTTCTGGCAAGCTGAGTCCATTTATCTAAATTAAATTTAATTCACTTCTAATATTCTTGTCTCTAAAAGTTCCTATGACTATATTGTACTCTTATTTCCACTACTTGGAGAAATTAAAGATTTAATCTTGTAAATTTGAAATCGAAATGGGTACCTAGGCATCCAGTAATAGTCAAGGAAGCTCATTTGAGAAATTCAATATAGAATTTATAACTATTAATGTATCAGTAACACTGTGACTCCATGGACAAAGAACAAAATTGATGATACATAAAGTATGACCTACATCATTATTTCTTAAGAACATGATGAACAATGAAGGAGAATTTTTCAAACATTTCATGCTATTTTTATAAGAGTATGTATACCTAGATTTTATAATTTATGAGAGATGAGTTTGACTCACTCATAAAGCAGTAGATTTATAACATTAAACTGGCTTAATTCATGTCAGATTATTAAACATTTCCTAATATATCAAATTTCTTGTGGTACTATAGAGGATATATCAAGACTTCAACTTAAAAATAAAATTAAGATTTAATTTATTCAAATAAAAAAGAAATATCTAAAACTTTCTTAACTACATATATATCATTACAAAAAATATTCACTATAATAAGTTTGATGGGAAAATAAAGAGAACTGGGAGAAATATTGAGGTGTAACTAAGAGGCTACAGCTAAGCTATATGGACACTTACTGTTTTCTATGTTAATTAAAGGTAAAATTAAAGAAACAGTTAAAATGGAGGTATTTTGTAGAGGTGGTAATTCCAGTCCTGGAATTTGTGAATTTTTAGTCAAAACCTCCAAATGCCCAGTATGGAATAAACTTCTAAAAACTGTTCATCAACAAGGCCCCAGAGACACCTAAAATAAGATACGATATTACCTTTGCAATTCTTTGCATATAAAAATCAAATGATAGGATTCTATTAGCAAACACACATATTCTTTGTTTATAAGACCTAAGCTGTCACTGCATAAGACACTTACTACACACTGGCTAGTTTTCGTTCCGGACGATGTTATAGATGCAGTTGAGAGAGTAAAGTCATCAATGATCTCACCCTTCATTGGGTCTGAATACACAACACTAAACTGCCATGCAAGATATATTTACTGGTAAATTAGTGACATGGTTGTTATGGGGATAACAAACCATCTACTGAATAATGATACATCTGCAAACATGAGGGAATTCAAGCATGGTCCTATGAATCTTGTCAATGTCCATGGTCTGAGAGGGCATAGACCATAGAGATGAAACAATTTTATCTGCTACGATAAGATTTTGTTTAAACTGTCTCCAAAATATTCATATTTTTTATTAATTACTGGTGATGTTGTTCACAACTTTAATCATAAGAACCACTTTATGAAGTCAATGGTAATTAATACTAAGGCTGATGTTTTCTCAAGGTCTGGAAATGTGACTGTTGGGTGTTCGCTTATAAGTTTAAGGGCAAGTCATAGAGGAGAGGAAGTAAAGAATATAAGAGAGAGGCAGTGGAAAAGATGTTTGGGAAATGCTATCTTCTGCATGGCCCTCCTGGTGAACTAATAAACGTTCAGCAGTTGTGGTGGTCAGTATGGGCCTTGGAATACTGAATCCATAAGTTTTCAGTCATAAAAATAGATGGAGTTTATGGAGCCCTCAGACACTAACTGGCAGTAGATGGCTACTGAGGATGTGCAATTGCTGTTTACAGTGATAAATTTAGTATGCTCCAGTAAATAGATCCACAACTGTGCTCACATAGACAACCCTAGTTTAACCCATGGCATCATAAAATAATGCAAAATAAAATACACAGAAGTTCAACTATGTAGAAAGAAGAGATGATATAATGATAACTAATATTAAAACCTTTCCAAAAATCATATGGAGATTTAACAATAGACATATAAATAAATAGCCAATGGCAATATATTATATATTGTATGCATTATATACAATGTACACATTATATATACATTATAAGTAAATGTATACATAATAGATACATGTTATATTGTATACATGTATACATTATATATAATTTTATATTATATATACATTATGTGCATATGTATACAATTATGTATTATACAACATCTATACATACATGTATATAATTGTGTATATGTATATTGCATATTATACATTATATTACAAATATTATACATATACTTTTGTATGTACACACACACACACACATACACACACACAAACATAAGTGGAATTACCGAGTAAGATGGCAACAATACTCCTAGTAGATCCATAGCCACAAAGTGCCCAGTGCAAGGAGTGAGTTACACACATACACACACACACACACACACACACACACACAAACATAAATGAAATTATCCAGTAAGATGGCAACAATGCTTCTAGTAGATCCATAAGCTACAAAGTGCCCAGTGCAAGGAGTGAGTTACACACACACACACACACACACACACACACACAAACATAAATGGAATTACCCAGTAAGATGGCAACAATGCTCCTAGTAGATCCATAAGCTACAAAGTGCCCAGTGCAAGAAGTGAGTTACTTCTTTTAGAACTATATCCATGAGGTTCCATAGACCTTAAGCATGATAACTTACTGCTAATTCTCTTATACTTCAGTTGTTGATCATGAGACCTTATACTGAAAGTAAACACACACTGGTGTCAGAAACAGAGAAATCAAGATGGTGCCCACCTGGATGCTTCATTACTGCTGTTCATTATTTTACAGTACTAGAAGGTATCTCTCCACTCATGTCCATTTAGCACAAACCAGCAGCAGAACTTATGAGCTACCCAGCTTTGGGTTAGCTGTTGACCAAGTTTACAATGCCATATAATGAAGTACTTGTACCTCTTGTTTAGGTTTTTCACAAATAACAGCTTCTTCACTTTTGTACTATAGAACTGTATTCATTAGTTAAACATTTATCCCTTAGAAAGTTGAATTTGCTTCATAAGTTAAAGAGACAGAAGGAATTTACACATGTCTGACAGCACAATGAACAGATTATGGCAAAATAAGTTCATTCTTTTCACTCATGATGGATGTTCACAGATTCTATGAAAAATCTAAAATCAGTACGGTCCCAAATAGCTTAACCTGCATCTTATAAAATAGTGTGCTAACACAATTTTGAATAACAACCTTAGCTGTGTCATAAGATTAAACCCAGTAAAGCTATCATCCTCTGAGGAAAAGATCTTTGGAGAAAAATAATTGATTTTATCAGAATGAAGAATAGCTCTCACTCTACCAGCAAACCCAAGCTTAATATATTTTGTAGATAGATCAATACATTTGATTTTTCTCCTGTTCTTTTTTCCAGAGAATGTCTTGTCCTTTTATTTGCGATTTGAAAAACATGCAGCAATCCTTTCTAAAGTCAAAAACAATAGATATGGGTATTAAAGTAAAAAATTAAATAACCGTAAAGAACAATGCCAAATTAATGTGAGTTCAAAAACTGTGTTCCTTCTCCCAAGAGCACTGACAGGTTACTCAATAAGACAAATTATAGCAACTAACAAACGACTTCAAACTATGCATCATGTTACTTGAACAGACTATATTCACAAACTGCAGATTCTTTCTATTATAGAAAGACAGCCATTTTATAGAAATACAGTTTAACATTATTCAACTCACTCTTTGCTAGAGATGACTATTCACTTTTATCTTTTCAGAGGAATGGGATAATAATCATTTATCTTGTCATCAAAATTTACAAAATATATACATATGCCAGTGATTGTCCTGGTCATCTGCCTCCAAAAGTATACAAAGAAAATAATATAGATAAAGAGTTGAATGTAAAAGTTCTATTTATTCCTGACAGTGTTTTCTCCCCTGGTATTTTGAGGTCCTATGCTGAGATTCACGAATTTCTTCTTCACATTTTCTGTGTAATTGCTAGGATAAACCTTACACATCAGTCAAACTTAGGCCAGGCTTGTTCTTTTCAACACATATATATATACATATATATATATATATATATATATATATATATATATATATATATGCAACAGATATACTAGGGAAATAAGCACAGAATAAAGAATTTTGGCTTATCTGAGACATACACTTGAAACACAACACTCAGCATCAGCAACTGTCTTCAACTGAGAGAACAGACAAATGATGGGTAACACAGCAAAGAGCCATATTCTTCCTATGGTTTCACCTAAAAGGCATAGACAAGTGATACATGAAAAGTTTTAATGACACCTTTTTAAGTTACATCAAATATGAACAAAAGTGTGAGCTAAGGTTTGCAGAGCAACCATGGCAGGTTTGGACTGCCCCACCTTTATCCTAAGACTTGCCATGCAAAGTTCACCTTTCCTCCCCACCCCCAAATAAAAAATACTGTTGTCAAGAGGGCAGGTGAGCTTTCTGTAATAGGATGTTATCTATCAGATTTGTGATTCTGTTTTTTAAGATAAACTAAGGGAATATTAGAAAAATACTCTGGTGGGTCTATATTTTAATAACTTGTTGTATTTTTGTTTTCTTTTTATTACATTAATATTTTTTCTCTCATATATTACATCCTAACCACAGTTTCCCCTCCTCCAGGCTTTTTCCCTGCCTTCTTTCTCCCTAGATCCACTACTTCCCTGACTCCCCTCAGAAAAGAGGAGGCTTCCCAGGGACATCAATCAAACATGGCATAAGCTACAATTAACCTAGGAAGCATATGTGTATAAGTTGATATATTAGGGAAAGAGATTTATTTTTAGGAAAACAATACATTGTAAATACAAGCCTTGTAAAATCATCTAACTGAGTTTTGTTGTAGCAGGTCCCATTCTTTTTGGTAGAAATGGAGTCTTTTGATATATAAATTGGGTGCTATATTTTGCCAACATCATGTTAAAATAGTGTTCACTTCAGAACTTTGTTCCACTCCTATTTATTGCTTTAGAATACAGTACGTCTCCCCATATCTCTCTCAAAGATTCCAATGAGTTATGGGGTTTCTGTCAGGCTGTAGAGTCTATACTAACAAAAAGATGACAAATATAAATTATTCCATGTTTCTACAATCTTTCACACTGAGCCACTTACATTATGGTCCAAGACCACTCTTTCTATTCATCTTTAAATTACCTTATTTTTCAAATGTACTTTATAATAACAACAAATATGTTATCCTGTTGTTGTATAAAATGTGACATTTAAAAGGACCTTAACTAAAAATTAGAATTATTACGATGCAACAGATGTACAGAATAAATTTATGTTACTTCTCTCCCTGTGTCTAGCAAAAAGTTTGCACAGTACACAGGCATGTGGTTCATACAACTTTATCAAGAAAGAAAAGTGGTCACTTTTTTTCAGTTTCAGATACCTTATGTAGCCCCATTAAATTAGAGGCATATAAAAAGTATGTAATATATGTAGAAGAAAAAAAAAACCTTTGTGTCACATATGATTTTAAATGACAAATATTTTCATCCATAATTTAGTCATTAGCTATTACACTTCAGAACTTCTTTATGAAACAAGATAATGCATCTGTAAATGTAATATAAATAATAAAACCTATTTCAAAATTAAAAATTAAGCTAAATGTCCCAGTGCAAGCAGACTGTACCTAATTAAGAATATACACGTTTGTTTTAAAATACTACTTTTATTGTTTACTTGCTGAATTTTATTTTAGAATGCTAATTATATAAAAAGTGAATATTCTAGGCATTTTATGTTTTCAAGTTAGTTATTAAAGAAATACTCCTGAATATTAAACACAAATAATCAAAACAACCTCTAAAAATATTTAGCAAATGAAGAGTTACACGCAAGTTGTAAGTCTCAGATAAAATATGCCTATGTTTTCTATCAGCCTAAATATAAAGAACTAAAATGAATGTTATAAGAAAGTTCCATTCATCATATGTGCACTTGGAACTTATAAAGTGTAGTTAATGTGGAGAAATACATTATATTAAATATCCTGTCATCTTTTAATACCCTGACTAAAAGGGGGAGAGAGAATTGCCTATCAACCATTTAATTATCTGCAATGGGAATGTAAATATTCAGAGTCTGATGAGGTCTTTGCATTTTGACTTTAAGTATCACATTAGTAATTCATGAATCCACTACTAATGCTTTGTAATACCTAGGTAGTGGTGAAACATTAAGGAATAATGGCTTTAGAGTTGGAAAGACCACAATATAACTGCACCTTTAGGTCAGTTTTACAATAAAAAAATGCATTATGTGAGAGTATTTCACTGGCTTCAGCCTTACAAAGCATTGCTAATTAATAGGAACATTATTTCCTAAGTGGAGCGCAGGAGGTGAGTTTAGATAGACTATCAAAGCTTAACAGCATTGATTCCTAGCACAAAAAAGAAAAATAGTAACAGCTTTTCAGTGGTCTCAGATCCAAAACCCACAGAAGACTCAGCAAACCCAGCATGTACACTGAAGTTGTTTATTTATCATAATAAACACAGATAATTTTGTTATCATGAATCTTTCTAGGTTCCAGCAAGACACACATAATGATATAGCAAATCCTTTTGCTCTGTAAGTAGTCCTTCTGACAATATAATCACACAAAATTAATTCTATCCCTTTTAAGACTGCTGAAAAGCAATCTTCCCTTCACTAAATTGTATACTTATGTAAAATGTCATTACTGATTTAAAAGCATATTAGAAGTAGAGCAACAAACCACATCTTGCTCTTCACTGTAAAATTTCAGAAGAACAAATTTAATGTTATTAGTATTAATTTTCAAAGTATATTTAAAATGTTGGATATTATTCTGAAAATAGATAATGTGAAATTCTACACTTAGAAATCACTTAACTTAAAATATTCTGGAATATGACTTTCTTTTAAAAAATCGTAATAGGTTATAATATTCTAAATAAAAAATGTTGGGAACTAATAAAATACAATGGATTAGAACTCGTATTTCAAAATATAAAACAGCAGCTATAAAATAAAAATGTCTACCTGTCAAAATATATGTACTTACAACATAATACATCTAAGATACTGATATGCTTTATGATATCATTATATTTAATTATTTTTTGATATTTATCTTCCATGTTACCACTGGACCTAACCTATGATATATATATATATATGTGTGTGTGTGTGTGTGTGTGTGTATCCATATATATATGAGTTTTGAAGATGATTTTATTTGTAAGAAACATTAAATATTAGTCTTTTCTGTTCTGTCAAACACTGTAAAACATTTGTTTACAACAAGGACCTCAAATCTTTACATTACCTCATCTTGTAAAACCTTTATGCAAATGTTTTAATTCCCTTTACTTGGTAAACTTTTGTTTACACAAAGACCACAAATGACACCTTCCTCCTTTCCTTCATTTCCTTTGAAGGTTTCCTTCATTTCCTCTGAAGGTTTGGTGCAGGCGGCAGTGCTGCTATGGAATCCACCATCAAAGCTGCATTCCTGTGGCTTCCAGACAACACTGTTCTGATCCAGTACTTCCCAATCTCTGGCTCTTACAGCATTTATGTCCTCTCTTTTATGATATCCTTCAGCCTTGAAAATGGATGTAATGCAGATGTTTTATTTGTAGCTAAGCAAGCCACAGCCCCACACTTTCTGCAGCTATGAATTCTGTGTTTACCACTGTCCAGTGAACAAAGACATTTTTCCAATTACAACTGAAAGTGGTAAGTTCACTCCTGAGCATTTTTTAGTTGCTAAGAACATGTATCAGGGCCAGATATATAATACTTGGCATGAGTTCCTGCCTGTTCAGTGGTCTCAAATAAATAAGACAGTATCTATCTATGGCCACACCATTATTACATCCATGGACATAACTGGTCATTTCAATCCCTACTGCAATCCAGAGAGCTGGGTAAGACTTTGGATGATTTTTTTTTCTCTACAGCAGTTTCCATATCATCTTTCTGTATTATGTCAGTGAGGTATCTATAAGAAAGCATTTTCTTGGACAGCACCAACTTGATTTTTCAGTGACCAATGTGGGAACAATAGACAATCAAATAGACCATCAAGTTCTGGTGAACAATCAAAAGCAAGGCCAGTAACCTGTATTGTTTTGGCATACCACTAATCTATGACTTGAAAAGCAATATCTCAAATGTGGTTCAGGACTTTGGTTTGGTAAACTATAGCTTCTAGATGAGTATAATCTTCTATGAAGAATAACAGTAGTTAAATTCTGATTAAATTCATTTTATTATTATGAATATTTTAATATCTATAAATATGTAATATCTAAATATCCATATCTAAATATTATATACTATGTAGTATCTAATATTAAATATCTACATTTATCCAATTTTTAACCTAATATAGTTTGTGTTCATGTGTGTATTATAATAGAAATAAGACATCATAAACATCAAGAATCAATGGCAATTCCAGCATCAAATGCTCATTCCTGAAAATATACGTTCAGGGAACATTTTAAGACTAAGGCTATTGAATTTCTAAATTTGGGAATGTATGTACATGTGTGCATTTGTATGAATTTATATTATAGCAATAAAGAACAATAGACTTAATGAACTTGAAAGAGAGCAAGATGGGGTGTATCAGAGAGTTTGGATGGAGGAAAGTGAAAAATGATAATTTACATTAAAATCACAAAAATAAAGAAAAAATTTAAATATCATTGACAATTTGCCTACTCCCATTTTATCAAGTTATTATTATAATTGTTTTGTTTGTTGGGACCCAGACCTACATAAGTCTTTTACAGAAGCCTGATGGAAGGTCAAAAGGAACTTTAGTTCTGTGTTCTTATCCAGAAACAGACTTGGCAGGTCTGTCTAGGACTATAGCCAGTGCCTTGCAGGGTTCAAGGTTGCTGCTTCTTGGGACCTAATTCTTCTCCCTGGTCTATGGCTATCAGCACCAAGGCAATTGTGTCTCAGGTATCCCCTGTCTTTTTGCCAACATAGTCTGACTTAGCATTCTGCTAATCTTCCAAGATCTTTTACTCTGCAAATAGTATATATGGCTCTGTACTTCTTAATAAACCTACTTCACATAAGTCAGCAACTCATGAAATACCTCTTGGCCCCTGCTGTTCCTTCTGTCCATTTTATTTCTCATCTCAAATTCTCAGCTCGGGTTTTCCCTCTCAATACCTTGCATTTCAGGCCTCTTATTTCTGCTGGGTAAGGTCAATTTGTAATTGCTATAAAAGTGAAGCAATGGGAGATCTTAAAATAATAGAAAACACATTTTAGAATTGCATCTCAAAGTTAGATTTTTGACTTACTAGCATTTCTATGAGTTTGATCACAATGTTCAATACTTTTACAAAACAATACATGATCTATCACTCTTTGGTGGAAAAACATACATGTAATATGTTTCATTGTTGACATGTGAGAATTTTTGAAGTTAGTCTTAGAGGAACATTTTCTCATTCAATCAATGAGTATTAATTAGGAATTTCTAAATGTTGTCACTTGCTCATTGTAAGAATAAACATTCTGGGGTTCCTTCCGGTCTGGGCCCAAGCACTGAGCAGATCCCTGGCAGCAGCTCTGCCACCAATCTCAATGAACTCAGAGGAAGCTGGGCTCCTAGGAGCTCTAACCCGGGCAGGGCAGTATCTTAGGTAAGCAGACAGCAACACCTGCCCCAAACAGGGAGTAACTGGGGCCCACCACTGAGCAGATTTTGGGCCCCAGCTCTTACCCCAGTAGTAACACCCACCACATGCAGTTCTGATACAACCAAGATAATAGGAAAGACAGGCTCCAGTCAGAGACAGGGCAGGTAGCACTAAGGAGATTCAGATGGCAAAAGCCAAGTGCAAGAACAGAAGCATCAACAACCCAGGATACTTGGCATCATTAGAACCTAGTTCTCCCACACAAGAAAGTTCTGAATTTCCCATATTACTAGGAAAGCAAGATTCAGATTTAAAATCATTTCTAATGATAATGATAGAGGACTTTAAGAAGGACATAAATAACATTCTCAAAGAATTTGAGGAGAACACAGGTAAACAGGTAGAAGCCCTTAAAGAAGAAACACAAAACTCCCTTAAAAAATTACAAAAGAACACAACTAAACAGGTGAAAGAATTGAACAAAACCATCCAAAACATAAAAAATGGAAGTAGAAACAATAAAGAAATCACAAAGGGGGACTACCCTGGAGATAGAAAACCTAGGAAAGAAATCAGGAGTCATAGATGTAAGCATCACCAACAAAATACAAGAGATAGAAGAAAGAATCTCAGGCACAGAAGATACCATAGAAAATATTGACACAACTGTCAAAAAAACCACAAAATGCAAAAAGTTCTTAACACAAAATATCCATAATGAGGATAATACAACATAATGAGGAGACCAAACCTAAGGATAATAGGTACAGATGAGAGTGAAGATTCCCATCTTAAAGGGCCAATAAATATCTTCAGCAAAATTATAGAAGAAAACTTCCCTAAAGAACAAGATGCACATAAACATACAAAAAGCCTATAGAAGGCCAAATAGACTAGACCAGAAAGGAAATACCTCCCGTCACATAATAATCAAAACACCAAGTGCACAAAACAAAAAAGAAAGATTAAATGCAGTAAGAGAAAAACGCCAAGTAACATATAAAGGCAGACCTATCAGAATTACACCAGACTTCTCACCAGATATTATAAAAGCTAGAAGATGCTGGACAGATGTCATACAGATCCTAATGCCAGCCCAGGTTACTATACCCAGCAAAACTCTCAAGTACCATAAATGGAGAAACCAAGATATTCCACAACAAAACCAAATTTACACAATATCTTTCCACAAACCCAGAATTACAAAGGATAATAGTAGGAATGTTCCTTTTAAGGAGGAAAATTATACCCTAGAAAGAACAAGAAAGTAATCCTCTTCCAACAAATCTAAAAGAAGATAACCACACAAAGATAATTTCACCTCTAATAAAAATACCAGGAAGCAACAATCACTGTTCCTTAATATCTCTTAACATCAATGGACTCAATTCACCAATTAAAAGACACAGGCTAATTGACTGGATACATAAACAGGACCCAGCATTTTTCTGCATACAGGAAACCAACCTCAGTGACAGACTCTACCTTAGAGTAAAAGGCTGGAAAACAATTTTTCAAGCAAATGGTCCTAAGAAACAAGCTGGATTAGCCATTCTAAAATCTCCAGCCCAAGAACACAAAGGGAGGGACTCATGGCTCCACCTGTATAAGTAGTTAAGGGTGGCCTTGCCAGGCATCAGTGGAAGTAGACAGCCTTGGTACCTGAAAGTTGAATTCCCTAGTGTTGGGAATTTCAAGAGCAGGGAGGCAGGAATGGGAGAATGGTGGGAGCACACCCCCATAGTAATTGGAGGAGGGGGCATGGGGTCAGGAGTTAGGCATTAGTGGAAGTGGAGGGCCTTGGTGCCTGAAAGTTTGAGATTATGGAAGGCAGAAATGGGAGGATGGTGGGAGCACACCCTCATAGAAACTCCCAGAATTATATGGATTAGACATGACAGAGGCAGGCCACCAGAAGACTACATTCCAGAATTCAAACAAAAAATTATCTTGATACTAAAATTTCTTTTGAGAATTGTATATTGCAGAATACACAGCCTTGGTGTATCTACTCATCAAGCAAGCTGAACAGACCTGCTTGAACCTCTGATGTCCTGAAATTGCAGCTGGATGCAGTGAAGACATGGTGTCAGAGGTTTACCAATTTACTCTTCCCCCTGTCCCTCTTCTAATATCTCATCACCTGTAATCAGCTTGAAGAAGCTAATGAAGGGTCCGCGCCCCTATTCCCTGAGCTTGGGGACTGAGGTGGTTAATATTGGGCTGTCTTTCTAGAGAAAAGTAGTGGTTTTGTTGGAACAGGGAAGATGAGCTAGGATTTATTGCATAGCAATAACCTATTGGTAGAAATATGTATAATTATTATTAAGATGAAGTTGTAATTTTTTAAATGGTACAAAATTTACTTTGATTTCAAATTTAAGGTTTCCATTGGTACGAGCTTCTTAATATAAAAGTGAGTTGAATATTGTCACTCCCCTAGGCATTGTGCCTGTATAACACATTTAGGAATACAAGGCTTAGACCCAGTCCTTCTTTAACTTTTTGTAACTGATTTGAGATGGTTAGCCTGTGAGTTAAAGGCCTATAGAAAATTTATGGCTTTGAGTTTATTTATAGGGTGTTTTCTATATTTTTTAGAAATAGCTGAGAGGAGTTAACAGACAACAGTCCAGATTATCTTACATGAATAGTTGGTTTTCAAAACATCAGAAGTCCACAGAATTGACATTACAAACATTTCTGTATTAATGTTCATTTTGATTAGAGACCTGTATGCTCCTGACAGCTTCCTGTCTTGGATTCTAAGAAGATATTGAGCATCTTTGGAGTTACTCCAGTTGTGGTGAGACAGACACTAGACAAGAATTGCCTCTTGCCTTCTACAGACAAATTACTGTCCAGAAAAGGACACACTTGCGAAATTTTCGACTGATTATATCTGCCTAGACAGAGTAATCAGCCCTTAATAATTCTGCATTGCTAGGTCTGTCAGATGATCCTGGGCTGGAAGGCTGAAGATCAGATGCTCCAACATTCTGTAGTATAGGGACTGTCCAGGTGTTCAGTGGTCTCTATAAATTGGCTAAGTTTTAGAAGCTATGCTTTATGCTTTCCGTAATTTCAGTTAACTCAGTCATTCTGGATTTCTGACTGGGTTTATAGTCTCATATCCAATCCTTGCTATTTACTTTGAAAGAAAAGGTTTGAGAGGATGGTTTTCAGCTGACATTCATTCTAAAGCCAAGAAAAGAGCCAGGTTCAGAATTAAGTGTTTTAGTTAGGAGAGATGACAGAGGTTCTGGTTAGTCAACAAAGTGATGGACTGGGTAATTAGGTCTATCATGTACCTCACTGGTACAAATTGGTATAGTTATGCTCTAATTTTATTTTGAGAGAATAGTTTTTTTTTTTTTTTTAAACAGGAAGGGTGATATGTAGGAGGAGCTAAGGTGGGAGGTATACTGAGAGGAAGAGGAGGATTAAGGAGAGGAGGAGGTGAAGGAAAGGAGAAGTTAGGTGATGAGAGAGAGAAAGAGAGAGAAGGGGGGGGACATGGAGGCAGATGTTTACGTGTCTCCACCAGTCAAAGATAGTTAATATATCTAGGTTGGGTATTGGGTTACACTTGTGATTGAGCATTATCAAACTTATAAATTCTTTGATTAACATTAAAATAATTGTATAAAAGCAAAAAGGAAAAGGGGGCATGGGATAGGGGTTTTCTAGGGTGGGGAAATGAGGAAAGGGGATGGCATATAAAATGTAAATAAATATCCAATAAAAAGTAAATTTAAAAAAGAATAAACATTTGGTAAAAGGGAGTTTAATGTGATACATAATCAATTAAAAAGAATAATAAAATGTATCAATGAGCTTTTAGCACTGTAAGGTAAGATCAAACAAACAGTGGGAAACATTACAAGTTTATCTTGACTGGTAAAATTCTCCAAGAATGAGTAAAATTTAAAATTTCTTAGCTGACAATTACAAAACAACATTGTGAACAACAAGTGATGCTTGCAAATGAATTGATGATTTAGAACACTTAAGAAGGGCTGGAGAGATGGCTCAGTGGTTGAGAGCACTGACTGCTCTTCCAGAGGTCCTGAGTTCAATTCCCAGCAACCACATGGTGGCTCACAACCATCTGTAATGGGATCCGATGCCCTCTTTGGTGTGTCTGAAGACAGGTACAGTGTACTCATATACATGAAATAAATAAAATAAATCTATAAAAAAAAAAAGAACACAAGAAATTCTACCATTGATTCAGGACAATAGTCACTATGATAGGAATTCTGTGTTGTTGTGTGTAAATGTGCTTTGAATCTCAAAATACACATCTGTGCTTTTTATATGTTTGAAAGAGTAAATACTTGCACTTCAAATACCTGTATCATAGATTCATATTTTATTTATCACTCTATGTACTTATAGTTTCTTATCTCTGTTTAGTACACCAATTTGGCAATGAATCTATTGCAAGAAATAGTTCCTTTAAAATTTTAATTATAATTACAAGAATATATACAAAGTTTCAGTATATGATAAGGATTATTTGACTTTTTTGTAGCTTCAGATTGCCAATTTAATGTAAAAATTAACCCAATAATATTTTGATGTATTCTTTCACTATGTAGTCTCAGCTGACCAGTAACTCAAAGCAAACTTTCTCTCTCAGCCCTTCAAGTTTGTGAGCCACCATGCATAACATTTACAAAAGTTTTATCCTGACTATAGTAAGAAACTGACAATTCAAATATAGTAACGATTCATACTAAAATAAATTTAGGTTCCAGAGATACCTGACCTTATTTAACAAAAACAAATGAGTTTCTTTCTCTTGAAGAGAAAGGATATTTGTTAATACAACAAAAAAAAAAGGAATGTTATGAACCTATGAAGAATCTGGGAAATTAAAATCCCTACTTTTTTAATCCTAGAATTCCAAGCTTATATAACTGTGACAAAGAAATTTCAATTTAAAAAGTCATCTAGTCTAAGACATGAAGTCATTGCCATACTAATGTATTTGATGGATGACATAAATATATAATTTTTAGTGACCACAAATATTTTCTGTAACAGTAATTTGCATAAATTTCATTGGTGCAGTCATGAAATCATTCATAATTTAATAAGAACACTAGAGTTATCATTTATAATGGCTGTACTACTAAGGGAAATGCTTTCTAAAGTCTTCTATCAATGATGTCTTCAGATAATACGTAATCCAATGTAGCAATACTATTGAAATAAATACAGGTGAACAGTCATCTATCGCATTTAAAATATCTGAAACTAATATAACATCAAAATAAAGAGGGTTATGGGCATTAATACTTGAAATAATGTCTTTTTTGATAAGACTTAATCATTCATAGTGGCTTAAAATATTTCTTTCTAGAACCAGCATTGAAAAATGCAATACTTCTATTTACTGTGCTGGGTGAGAAATGGTTTTCTAGAATCAGAGATGAAATTACTACTTTCTTAGCAATAAACAAATTTGTATTCATTAATCTAAATAATTTCTAAATTGATGTAAATGAAAACACAGTTTCTGAAATTCAACAATAATTCTTCTATGCCACATTAGAGGCGTTTGTGTATGCATAGCCTATGTATGGCTATATGAAAGCTTACTTTTATCTTTGTATTTATCCTTTACATCAAAAAAGACTTTGTGTCCTTTTCTAGGGGAATATATACTTTTGTAGTCTTTATCTTTTTGAAGTTATTTTAAAATCTAAGTTTATAGCTGACTCTCTACATTTATTATTCTCATAAAATAATGTTTGATGAATAGCGAATTGTGAGGAATTTATTAAAGTCTATTAAAATAATTAGAATGAATAGACCTTTTGATTCACTATGTGATTTTTCTATGAATACTTGGATTCATTGTAAAATTCTTGTGTCAAATGAAGCCTCCTCAAGCTGCTTGATATTTTGCTTGAGTTTTGTATACCTGAACGTTTCAAACATATATATAAAGAAAATGACAAGAAGAACGAACGACATGAGAGAGCCAGTTTGTATGAACTCACAGAAGCTGATTTGGACGCTCAGGACATTTCTCATACTTTTGGACTTTTGTTTTCAGAGGTAAAATATTCTTACTTGTAGTCAATACATGATCTATTCTCCTTCTGACTCCCCAGTGTTCAGACTACAGGTATGTACCATCACACTAGGATCTGCACTGATTTTAAGTTTCATGTTAAAATGATTTTGCAAGAAAAATGTATGACAATGTAAGCTACAATTAAATTTACATTTAAAACTCAAAACTAAAGGTGTTCAAAGTACTCTACTAAATTTTACTAGTAGTAAAAAATAGGTGTTTTGCAGCAGACAAAACTCATATAATCATATAACCATGTGCTCATACTTTCTTCTTGCTGATGTCTTTTGTCCTGAGACAGAATCCGATGACAAAATTATTTAATGCCAAGTGACAAATATTGCTATGGAGCTTTAAATTCATAGTGGTGCTGATGGTTAGAAAAGAATTAGTGATCTTTGCTTTTATAAATACCAAAGTCAGCTCATTACATTTCTTGTATTATCATTTAGCAATCACAAGTTATTGAAAATGGGAAGGCTCTTTAACATTGATTTCTGATGTAATTTAATTCACTGTTCCCAGACCTAATGAAAATTAATTGCAAACTCTCTGAATTTCTATGCTTGTGGCTGTCAAATACTAGAACACCTACATGTTAAAAATATGAAAGTAGGCAGCTGGATAACTGCCCAGTGAACCTGAAGGATGTCTTGTCCGTCTGAACTCATGTACGTTCTCCATCATCAGTGCTTACCATGCATGGCTGCCTTATAGCAGTCCTTTGTATTTTGATGTTCCTAAACAAATCTTGGATTTTTATATCTCTCCAAATATAAATTTAAGATAAAGATATTTGTTCAAGTGCTACTGCAGTTGCTTGAGGCTGAACATTTCTTGCTATAATCACCAAATAGACACCAATCATAAAATATATTCATTGCTTGGTTCTGTGAAACAAATCAGTTATAAGACTCAAAGAATAAAACAACTATTGTGGTAAAATAATATTTAAAAAATATATTGTGAGTTGGCAAATGTATTTTTGAAGAAGTCTTGATTCTGTCAATTACAATTATCAAGGATGTGTCTATCTAACATATAACATATCATAATGAACTAGCACTCTCATAATTCAAAACCCTGCTAATTAGTATTTCAAACACAATACAAAAAGGATGGTTTCTTGGTCATTGGAAAATGTGTGACAAATTATAACTTTATTTTGTAAGTAAGCAAATGTTAATTATGAGAAAATAAATGGGATTCTACAAAGCATTTTAAAAGAGTAAATTCTGCTCCACAACAGTGTTTTACTAAGTCAAGTAAAAACAGCTTGTGTTGAAAATTAAGTTTTGATTGAATTGAGAAAAATAGTCAAAAATATAACTGTTTTTTGTTATACTGAAGACTCCATAATACATAAATTAAATATTCCAGTATCCCTCAAAACACTTTGATAGCTTGTTACTTTATCTACAGTTACTTTGTGAACAATTATACTAAAAATTAAAATCAGATACTAATAAAAATTTATTAGTGACTATTAGGTTTATGGTTAAATCTATTCAATCTTTATTACAAAATCACTTTACATATTATAGTGAATCTTTAATTTTTATTTTTGAATATAGCCATAACAAACTTTGATTGGTCAGTATTACAAGCATATTTGTAAAAAGAACAAAAATGAGAGGCAGATTAAACTTATAGTCGATTTTTTAGTACTGAACAGAGCTTTTTAATAAAGCAATAAATCACGTATACTTTTTGACTGCAGAGGATAGTCCAGTTAACCTAATATGAGAATTATAACTACCATAATAAAAGAAAATTTGTATGTTTTAACCCTAATCCAATGACAGCCTATCTATACATAAACAGCTAGCCAACCAAAGAAAATTTTATATTATAAATTAAAAACAAATCACACAGAAAATCACTGAGATTAACTTAATGGGGTTGTTATTTATACTCACTGTTAATGTATTAATATGAGAGAAACTGTGATTACTCAGTTCATTTCAAAGAGTACGAACTGATCTTAACAGCCCATTCTATATCATTCTAGACACAGCAGCTTTAAAATAAGCCTAAATTCATGCAAGGGTGTTTCTGATACTGTAGCAGAAAACATGTAGAATTATGTTCCTTTCCCATATTTTCTAGAAAAATGTATAGATAATTTTATTAGGTACACTTGTAACAAAGATGTTTTTCACAGCATATTACCCAATATATATAATGTCAGAATATAATATATAAATTGTATTATTATTTTCCTGTACTTATCTGTGAAACTTTGGTATGTATTTCCAGTCTGAAAACCTTATTTTGCTAAAATTAAAACTTTAAAGTCTAATGTGGAGAAGTACTTCCATAAAAAATGGTACAGTCATCAAATAAGATATTCTTGATCTCTTTTAGAATAAAATTTAAAAAAAAAACATTAAAACTATCAATGTCTTAGCATCAATATTGGTGTATTTAAAAAGTGTGACAAAAAGCAAAATAATTTGGAAAAGGAAAGGGTTTATTTGCATTACACTCTACATCATTGTTCAGCATTAAAGGAAGTCAGAATAAGAAGTAAATCAGGACAGGATCTTAGAGGCAGAAGTTGATACAGAGGCTGTGGTTGGAAGAGGGGTTGCTTACTATCTTGCCCCATGGCTTGATCAGCTTGCTTTCTTATAGTACACAGGGCCACTAGCCTAGGTGTGGTTACACCCATAATGTTCAAGGCCCTCTCCTATCAATTACTAATTGATAAAAGAGACATTTTCTTATTTAAGGAACTATCTTATGATTCCCTGCCTCCAACTTATCTCAAGTTGACTTAAACATATACAGCACCATGGACAAATCAGAAGATAAATGAATTTTAAATACCAAAATTTTGCAGTCATAAATAATCATCTAAAAACCATATGGAGTCTCAGCAATATTGTCAGAATCTTACACCACCAGTACAATTTTGAAGAAGGTATCAATGAGATGCTACAAATTTGTGGGTCTTTTTGAGTGGTGTATTCCAAAGGCTTGCTAGTCTACATATTTTGCATACAAATTCTATCTAGGAAATCTGTTATCGGTCTCTTTTGTATTCTAATTCTACTGAAAACTTCTTTAGTTAGTCTCTAAGACCAACAGTAAGTAGCCATGGATTTGGAGTAAATATCTACCTTCTCTTCTTAGTGATAAATTAATCAATCGCATAATGGTCATATTACATATCTATGTCAAAGCAAAGTCCCTTTATATAACTTCCCCTATGCTGACAATATCTGAAAAACAATGTTGTATGACACCCAATGCTTTAATCCTAGTAAAATCTTAAAATTCCTTAAAATATAGTTTTTCTGACTCCTCAAAGAGAGTTTAGAATTTTTATAACTTTCTGAGTTAATTTCTGGATAATGTTTCCTATTATTCTACCTAAATTTCTACCAGTTTTGATGTACTGTAACAGTTTAATTTTGAAATCTAGTTGACCATACTTAGCAAAAAGAAGGGGAATGTCTGAGAAAACATTCATTATGTCATACTTCAAAAGCCTGTACTCCACAAAATTGTAAAAGAAGTGGAAAATTTTCTAGAAAGAAAGTTAAATCAAAATCAAGTAAACTATTTAAGCAGCCCTACAACCACCTAAAAAAATTAAAATTCTTAATAAAAATTCCACAACCAAAAAAAAAAAAAATCCCAGGGTTAGATGATTTTAGTGCAGCATTCTACAAGTCTTTCAAAAAAGAGCTAATACTAATGCTACTCAAATGGTTCCACATAATAGAAACAGAAAGAATACTACCTAATTTCTTCTATAAGCCACAGCTTCATAGATACCTCAACAACCCAAAGACTCTACAAAGAAAGAGAACACTACACTGATTTATTTTATGAAGATTGATTTTTAAAAAATGCTTGATAATATACTTGCAAACAGGATCCAAGAACACATAAAAAAAACCACCTTCCATCATGATCAAGTAGGCTTCAACCCAGGGATGCAGGGATGATTCAATATACAAAAATCCATTCAACATAATCCACTATATAAACAAACTGAAAGAAAAAATAACCTGATCATGTAATTAGAGGCTTTGACAAAATCCCACATCCCTTCATGTTAAAAGTATCCGAGAGATCAGAGATACAAGGTGCATACCTAAACATATACAAAGCAGTATACACAAGCCAATAGCCAACATAAACCTAAATGGAGAGACACTTAAAGTAATTCCACCAAAATCAGGTACAAGAAAAGGCTAACCACACTCTTCTTATCTCCTCAATAGTGTACTTGAAGTTCTAGCCAGAGCAATAAGACAACTAAAGGAAATCAAGAGAATATGAACTCGGAAATAAGAATTCAAAGTATTGCTATTTGGGGATGGATATGATAGCAAACATAGGTGAACACAGAAATTCTACCAGAGAAATCCTAGAGCTCATAAACACCTTTATCTAAGGGACTGGATACAAGATTAACTCAAAGAATTAAGTAGCTCTCCAGTATAGAAAGAATAAATGGACAGAGAAAGTAATTAGGGAAGGAACACTCTTTACATTAGCCATGAATAATATAAAATTCCTTGGTGTAACTTTCACCAAGCAAGTGAAAGATCTGTATAACAAGAACTTCAGGCCCCCAAAGTAAGAAATTGAAGAAGACATCAGAAGATGGAAAGATCTCCCGTGCTCATGGATAGGTAGACTAACACAATGAAAATTGTCATCTTACCAAAAGCAATCTACAGGGTCAATGCAATCTTCATCAGAATTCCAACACAAATTTTTATAGACCTTAATAGAGTAATGTTCAACTTCATTTGGGAAAAAAACAGTCAAAATAATCCTGAGCAATAAAAGAACTTTAGGAGCAATCACTGTTCCTGAACTAGAGCTGTACTATATAGCAATAGTGACAAAAGTCACATTATATTAATATAGAAACAGAAAGGTCTTCAAAGAAATTGAATCAATTCCTAGAAATAAACATGCACACCCATGGACACTTCAATATAAAATGAGATAGACTAAATCTCATAAAACAGAAAACGGAAAATACCCAGAAGGCATTGGCATGGGAAATTATTTCCTGACAAGAATACCAATCGCTCAGGCTCTAAGACCAACAATTAATAAATGGGACCTCATAAAACTGAAAAGTTTATGTAAGGCAAAGGACACTGGCAATAGGACAAAATAGCCTACAGATTAGAAAAAGATCTTTACCAACCCTATATCTGACAGAAGGCTAATATCCAAAATTTATAAAGAACTCAACTTAAAACACCAACGACCTAAATAAACCAATTAAAATATTCAGTACAGAGATTTAAAAAAAAATCTCAACACAGAAATCTTGAAGGGCCAGGAAGCACACAAATGTTCAAAGTCCTTAGTCATTAGGGAAATCTAAACAACTCTGAGGTTCCATCTTACACCCATCAGAATAGCAAAGATAAAAATTTAAGAGATATCACATGCTGGGGAAGATGTGGAGCAAGGGTAACACTCTTAACACTCCTAATTTCAAACTTGAACAACCACTCGATAAATCAGTTTGGCAGATTTCGGAAAACTGGTACTAGTTCTACCTTACAAACCAGTTACACCACTCCTAGGCATATATAAAAAAAAAAAGATGCCCCACCATCCCAGACAAGTGCTCTACTCTGTTCATAGCAGTTCATAATAGCTAGACACTGGAAACAACCTAGATGTCCGTCCCTCAACTGAAGAATGGATAAAGGAAAAGTGGTGCATCTACACAATGAAATACTATCCTGCTATTAAAAACAAAAACATCATAAATTTTGCAGACAAATTGATAGAACTTGGAAATATCATCCTGAGTGAGTAAACCATTTTCCAAAGAACATGAAAGGTATATTCACTTATAAGTGGCCATAAGCTATACAATACAGGATACCCACACGATACTTCACAGACCCAGAGAAAGTAAACAAGAAGGAAGGCACAAGGGAAGATGCTCATATCTTCCTTAGGAGAACTAAAATAGTCATCGGAGGCAGATGGAGGGAGGGAATTGGGTGGGAGCAGGGATGTGGAGAGGAGAGGGAGGCGTTCAGGATCAAGTGTGGGAATGGGCAGGAGAAACGGCCAGATGGGCATGAGAATGAGTGGAAATATGCAACAGATAGGAATGGGGAGAAAGTGCAATTATCAGAATGTGGCAGAAACCCAGGATAAGGCAGCCACCCAAGAATCAATGAAGTAGATCTTAGCTGTGACCCACAACAGGGGGGATGTGGAACCTGGGGAGGCAGCCTACTGTGACCAGGCAGGAACCCTGGTAGATTGATCCACAAAACATTGGACCCCAAATTTACCCTGTTTACAATAAATAAAGGGATTGGGGATAAAGCAGAGCCTGAGCGATCGGCCAACTAGTGACCAGTCCAAGTAGAGACCAATCCCATGGATAACCACCAATTCCGGACACAATTAGCAATACTCTGTTATGCTCGCAGAAAGGAATCTGGCATGTCTGTCCTCTGAGAGGCTCCACCCACCTCTGACTCAGACAGATGCCAACATCCACAGCCAAACAGTGGATGTAGCTTGGGGACTCTTATGGAAGAATAGGAGGAAGGATCACAGCCCCTAAGGAAATAGGAACTCCACAGGAAGACCAACAGCATCAAGACTGCACATATGGAGCAGATGTGCAGATTGGTCTTCATGTGGATCCTGTATAAGTGGATGGGGCGGGGGGGGGGGGCTATTCCAAAAACTGTTACCTATTCATGGGATGTATTCTTTTAGCTGGGCTGCCTTGTCTGACCTCAGTTGGAGCGGATGTATCTAGCTTGGCAGATTTGATGTGCCAGACTGTGGGAAATCCCAGGGTGTCTCCTGCTCAGAGGAGAAGGAGAACTGGGGTGGGGAAGGATTTGGGGAGGGGGTTACCAGGAAGTGGGCAATGAGGCGGAATGTAAAGCGAATAATTAATTAATTAATTAATAAAGAAGTCTTTAAAGTTATTTTTGTTACCTCTTGAACCATAAAGTTTACTTTTATTTTTATTCATGTGTATGTATGCTTGTCTGTGTGAATACATATAACCTGGATGTAGTTCACATGAAGGTAAGAAGAGGAGGGCATATTCCCCAGACCTGAATATATATGAAGTTTGCAACTATTCTAGATTGGTATACTCCTACCCTGGCACATCAAGTCTCTTGCAAGACTAGGTGCACATCTCCCACTGAGGACAGACAAGGCAGCCCACCTAGAAGAATGCAGCCTTGGATTTTTAACTATCATGAAAACAGTGATCTGCTTCCCCATATTGATTTATTTTCTGGACATTATGTAATTTCTGAATTTCATGACCCACAATAACATTTTGTCGATTTGTGTTTACATGACCATATTCACTTTTATTTATTAGTTTACTAGAGAAAGGTACTTTAATATAATTAACACATTACAAAAATTGTGACTTTGATAATCTTGAAATGTTAAACATAAAATTAAATAAAAAATGATAATATGAATGTTCACCTACCTCCTTTATTAGCTAAAATATTCTGTTTTAAGTGAAAGATTGAATATTATCTATGAGATATTTTTGTTGAACCAGTAGATGGAAGGTGTCTCATACAAAATAGTTTTATAAGCAATATGGAATTGCCAATCTAATATTGCTTCTAGTAATATATTCAATAGCATTATGACACCTGAAAAAGCTGCACAGAACCAGTGAAAATAACATGAAAATATTAAAGTATAGCAAATCAGAATGTAAAATGTCATGCCAATGCGATAGCTATGATTTTATTGTTTTTATATAAAGAAATGGCATAGAGTTTCTATCTGTCAATATGTTGAAAGAAAAATTTTGAACATTCATAATACATATGCAATATATTTTACACATATTTGTACTGTTACTGAAAGGAAAAAAAACTTAATATATATTTTAATGAAAGTAGGGATAATATTACTAAAGTCATTGGTCTGTAACAAGAGAATTGCAATATAGCCATAATTGGAAATGATTTCTATATAATTATTGATATACAATTATATATTTTAACTTCTAAGATATAAAATATATGCCATCAATAAACTTTCTTCCTATTTCACAAAGATAATACAGTGACTAGTAAAAACTGTAACAAAATACATACATAGATAAGAATTAAAATGTTTTAGGAAATTATTTAGAAATTTTGATGATTCAAATTTTCATAACTTTTCTGTTATTTTTATTGATTCATCTACTACTCCATAACATGCTATTAAATAATAAGTGGCTTTGTAGAGATAATGTTTTTGTGCACTGTGTGAAGAAGTACCTCTGTCCCTCCTTGCCTGCCTAAGGCACCATCTGATTATCTAAATAAAAAGCCTATGGCCTATAGCAAATAGTAGAATAGAAGATGGAACATCAGACAGAGGAAGGAATACTGGGAAAGTCAGGTGGAAGAAGGATTTTCCCCCAAGATGTGAAGAAAGTTGGGTGTGTGAAACTAAGGAGAGGTGACAGATCTTACATTAGGATAAATGGGATATTTGAGTTATATCCTAGTTGGAAACAAGCTAAGCTAAGGTGAAAAGCATAAATAAATTAGAAAACAACTGTGCCAATATGCAGGAATTGGGGCAGACATAGAAAAGTACCAAAGTTTACATGGTTTTGACCATAAAATTATCTAGAGTAACACTGTTGACATAAATTTTTTTCAACAAAAATATATTAAATTGTCATGTACTTTCAATTCTAGGTGTCTTCATACCTTTAGACATACATGCAGACAAAACACCAGTGGACATAAAATAAAAATGAATAAACCTTTAAAAAAAAAAACAGTTTCATTAAAATACTGAATTCTATGGGGAAAAAACGCATAAACAAAGAAATCAGAAGATATGTAGGAAAAAACCTAAAGGCAAAAGGAATGTGATTTGAATCAAAGAATAAGTACCTACTTAATTTTAGTATAGATTCTAAATTATCTTATATAACCTCAGGAAACAATATATCTATATCTATTCATCTATATCTATTTCTATCTATCTATCTATTTCTATCTATCTATCTATCTATCTATCTATCTATCTATCTATCTATCTATCTATCTTCCTCTGATGTAAGAGTGACAACAGCAGAGTAAACCAGGTCAAATTAAGGATTAATGTTAAGGAAATATCCACTTTCATTTCTATCATACAAAAATAAAACACTGACTGCTTCCATACAGTGTTAACTTGGTAAAATATTCACTGTGCCAACAAGGATTTAATTTAGACATTGATTGCTAAGAGAAAGAACATCTGCTTCGTGCATGCTATCCTTACATGATAACTCGTCAGCTTTATCAACTCTTGGCAGAGTTTTCAGGCTCTGGACTTGCACTTATGATAACTAGAATAATGTTTAAAGCAGTAGACAACAGAAATTAGAAAATGTGATTTCACAAATCATCATGGAATGTAAATTTTGAGTTAAAGTAAGATTACCAAGAAGTGTACATGTTTGTGCTCCCAAGTGGAGTGTAAGCTATAATGTCAAGTCATTCAACTTGATAAAATCAATACTCAGAGATTTCATATTTCATTTACCTATAAGTGGATATCAGTTGATAAAACAATAAAATAAATAATTTTAAAGTTAACTTTATATTCTTTCTTTTAATATTTTAGTTTTAAAAATTTTACACATGTTTAAAATGGATTATATATTTGCCCATAATTTTCCTGACCAAATCTGTGTCATCATTTCCCTTCCCCATTTCCTTAACCTCTATCTATCTATCTATCTATCTATCTATCTATCTATCTATCTATCTATTTTTGATGAGCCACTAAATTCATTTGGTGTCACACACATAGTGTGAGTTCAGAGCCAAATACATGGAAGCCATAAGTTGCCATAAAGTCACTAAAGAATAATTCTCAATTCTCCAGGACCTACTGCTAGATTAACCTTGTGTTGGTTTTATGCAGGGAACCACAGCTGTTATGAATTCATGATTTCCCCAGCTCCATCATATTTAGAAGACAGCATTCACAGTACTCCTTCCCAGTTAAGTTTTTACATTGATTCAGCCCCTTCTTCAACAATGTTCTCTGATCCTGCATTGTAGTAATAGTAGTTAATACAGTTTTCTCATTTATGGCTCTGTACTCAGTCTCTTGTTTTCAAATCTGAAAATGTATTCATCTTTGTTATTATTCTCCATTTAAAAAAAGAAGAAGAAGAACCTGCTCTAACCAAACGAGTGCAACCTAAGTTTTTAAGTAGAAGAATAACCAGAAGGTAGTGGGACTATATTGCTAGTTCCTCAACCTAGAACTGACTTTATGTGAAAGAAAAAAAAAAAAAACAAAAATGTAATCAAGATAAATCACGTAAGAGAAAACAAATTTTCAATAAACAATATTAGAGTCTATTGCCTGTGCTCTTTTGGAACATTACTCATCCACTAATGTATGAGCAGCACATTGGCACTTTATGTGAAAGAAAAAAATGAAGTTCCGAAATTGGGTGGGTAAAGAACCATGTGTTGAATTTGGAGACGTGAATATTGGATTTATATGATCAAGACTCATTGTACTATTTCTCAAATAAGCAATAAAGATTTGTAAAATAAAGTAAATTCTGTAAATCTGTGTTTGGAATGTCACTGATGTTTTTTTTCATTACTGTTTATAAAGGAGGAAACTTTTTTAAAACAATTAGACTTTGAAGATATGTCAATGAAATATAACTATTGTAAGATATATAATCAAAGATATTATATATATATGTATATATATTATATCTTATAACTATTATAAGAGGTATTAAACCTTTGAGTATGTAAGATATGGCATCAAATAGCAAAGTATTCTGACACAGAAAATAGTGGTTTATGTTAGTTTCTGTAATATGATTTTCCGGGAAGAAATTATCAGCCTCACTGTATTTCCATATTTATGGAATACGGTGTTTCATGCAATACCATAAAGAATAACATATTCAAAATCATGTTTAGTTTTATTATAAAGAAATTCTACAATACATAAAATACAAATATAAGGATTTAAAAATAATTACATAGGGCTGAGGACATAGAGCACTATTACAGCACCTATCTTGTACATGAGGCCCTGGGTTCAATCCTTGCTACTTGCAAATTGAAAATAAAATATTTTTCAATGTATCCTTCTTACATTTCTCAACACAATTTACTTTTCATTAATTTCAATTTTGTTGTAATAATTTCATGTCATGTTACATAGGGTCTTTTGACTTTGCTTATTTATCTTTTCCTTTTCATAATATCTAGTCACTTTCTGTCTAGAAATATAAAATTTAGCACATACCACTCACTGTAATTACTGTTCCCCAGATAAAATATTTGCTAGTTTAATGTGAATTTTATTATTCTATTGCACCTACCGATGACTATAACAAGTTTTAAAATCTAGTTTATCAATAAATCTAATGTTGTAATCTTCTCCAAAGATATTGTGGCGTTTACTCCTTTTTACAATCTATAAAACATAAAACATAATTTTATACACAGATGTTAAAATATTTATTATACTTTTATAAGCTGTCTTCACTTTCATCCTAAGATATTGGAAAATTATAACTAACATTAAGATTATTAAAAACCATGTAATTATTTTTCACTGTAGTACTGAGGTGAGTACTTTGAATAATTTCTGTCTTTTCATGCTAATGATGCAGCATCAAGTTCTGCTGATATATCATGTACTTATCATTCAACAAAGTAACGTAACCTTTCTCCTACATCTCATTACTTAAACTAACCTGTCTTCTTACATCTCATTATTCTCCTTACCAAGGGTTTTGTTTTATGCTCAGGCTATCTCTTCCTTGAACAACTTTATATACCTTTCGGTTCTTCCAGATATTGATGAGAATAAGACACTACAAAGTTTTTCTACCCATTTTAGGGAATCTCACTTTCAGGAAAACAAAAATGATAAATAAAAAAAATCTTAACTATCTCCTGGAAGTCAGAAAACACCTTTTGTACATATTATTATCTTTATCTCACCTTTCCTGGATGCTCATTTTTTTTTTAAAAATATTTATATATTTTTTAAAAAATGGATTTATCTACTGAATATGGATAACATTTGTGCTGTGCTTATAATGGACACCAAATTTTATCAAGTTGATGAGTTAAAAAATTAAAATTATTTTAAATTTTCTTAGAATATATACTCATACTTTTAATTATGAAACTTTAAAAACTATTTAAGTTCTCTTATCACAGCTATCAAATAGGCCTGATTGAATTCTTTTTCATTCATTACTATCTAGAAATACAGTTGCCTATATATACTACTGCCCAGGGGCCAACCCTGGTATGGATGAAGGGGCGAAGCAGCTTCTTCTTTCTTCTCCTCTTCCAGTTGTTTTTGAGGCAGCCCTATGCTACTGTGCTGACACAGTAGCATGACCTGCAGTCATCTTGTGGCCAGAAACTGGCACTTGCATCCAAACCCTAAAACCAGCAAGGGGTTAAGTAAATAGCCTTGTGCTATCCTAAAAACTTCTTCTGAGGGTAAGAGACTGCAGGCTAGGGTGATTAACACCTGTAGCCTAACTGCCAGGATTAGGCAATGTGGCCTTTGTTCTATCTCAGCAGGAACTGCTGGGATCTAATTTACATCTGCTAATCTGAGGTCCCAGGAAGAAAAGACACTTTAAAAAGTTGCTATAGATTTATTTAAGTGTAAAAGGTATCCTATGCAGCTATCTGAGGGGAAAGGTGAAAAAGTCCTGAGTGGGGAAGAAAAAAAGATTCTAACAAAATAAAAATTCTAAGGGAGAAAAATTCTAGGCAGGGGGGAAAGAAAAGGAAAGGATGACCAGCTCCTAACTAATGTCGCCTTTTTTTTTTTTTTTTTTTTTTTGTCTTCAGTATTTATACATCATTCAGAGTACATGATCACATGTTACAAAGTCCATCACAAGTTCACACCAAAATTCGAATCATAAACTGAAATAGAAATTTACAACACAGAATGTTTATATGCATATCCATTAGGAGTAAATATCTAACTAGACATTCATCACCTGTCTAGCTCCACAGGTTCACTGAAAGTTTGAAACTATAAACTTAAGAAGTTAGTGAAGTTTTGTATAGATAAACCCAGGCAAATATTTTCTCTTCTGTCTTGGTACCTGTAATAAATTGTAAATTCCCTTAGTGATCTTGGTTAATTGTTTTACAACTTCTTGGAATATGCTCTGAGCAGGAGTCTGGTTACTATCTCTCTCTCGGGGCAATTAACTGATAACACTCGGGAGACTGGCAAGAGTTCTCATTGCAGTTTCGACTATGCCTGAGGGACTTAATAGCAGTCACATTATAAAAGATATTAATAATCATTGACATAATTTTAGGAATTCTTATAGGATAATCATTAAGACTTAAGAAGTCATCTATTTGTCTATATAGTATCACTACAAGACAGTACATCTTTGTGGATCTGCAGAGATCTGCTACAAAGGGATGTGCTATTGCTTAGTGATTGTTACATATCTCTAATAATAACAATAATGGGAAAAGCTTATTAACAGCAGGAATCTTTCCTAAAATTACTTCTCCACAGCCTTGCTGGGTGGAGCACACTCCTCGAAGATTATATAATAATCCGAGGCAAGCATTTCAGGATGATCATCTGCTAATTATTAGCTTGTCCCATTATGGCTCCTGCATGCTACATTCTGTTTGCATTCCTTAAGTAAACACTATTACATCAAAGGACTAATTAAATGTGTAGTTGTAATAATATTTTATACAATTTTATCATGGTGAACTAATAATATTTAGTGAATTATTAATCTTTTAATTTTCAATATTCAAAATTTTTTGTTCCAAAACTTTGCTACAATAAGTTTAAATATTTAAAGATTTTCTTATACCTCATTATGATTTAAGTAATTGGTGGATTTGATCAACAGCTGACCCTCATGATTTTTTTCAATGAATGTGTCTGTGATAGGGTTGCATTTCCATTATTGGATTTTAACAATTTTTTCTTTTGAAAGTTAAAAATTTTGTGAGAAAATAAGATAGAATATACTTTAGTATATTCTATAAGAACATTTAATATTTTAATTATACAATCTCTTATTGAAATATATAGATATTATGTATGTATTATTATTATTTTAAATTTTGGATCATGTTTTCAATTTTTTTTGTATTACTGATTTTTTTTAGTTTTACAGTCCAGTCATTAACTCCCTCCTGGCCTACACTCCCACAGTTCTTCATCCCATTCCTCCTCCCTCCTGTCATCAACAGGATGTTCTCCTCACCCCACAACCAGGCCTCTCCGTTCCATCTCCTCTTCTCTGCTGTATATGTGTCTGGGAACAGCTCCTGTATGATGCCTGGTTGTTGGCTCAGTGTCTGAGAGATCACAGGGGTCCAGGTTAGAAGACTCTGCTGGTCTTCCTATGGGTCGCCCTCCTCCTCAGCCTCTTCCAGCCTTTCCTTACTCAACCATACTGGTCCTTTGTGTGTTTTGTTGTTGTTGTTGTTGTTGTTTATTTAATTATATATTGATTTGAATAAGACATTTGGTATCTTATCTCTGATATATTCCTAATTTGTTTAAAATTTTACATTATATATATATGTATATATATAGTCATAAAGTACAAAAGCCAGTTTTGTATGAATTTAGTATATATAATTATGTTTATATTTTTATAAAGTCTAAGAAATGGTCTGTGATGAAAAATGATTTTAACAAATAAAGTATATTTTCTGTTAAGATTCTTCAATCACATGATTACCATATCAATATGTATGTATTTAGTGGATAGGATTTATTTAATTAAGGATTTCTATGTTAAAATATTAATTGCTCATAAAAGTTTTACTTTACTATTTTTCTAAGTTTTTGTGATGACAAAATATAGCATCTAATTTCACAAACATAGTAAGTAGACATTATTATTAACTGTAGACATTGTATTTGGTCATTCTCCTCAAATTATATATATTATCTACATAATTATATATACTTGTATATTATATATGAAATATAAATATATATTATATATAATATAAGTATATATTATATATAAAATATATATGTGTATAACTTAAATAAATATGAACTATATTATATATTTATACAATATATTTATATTTTATATAATTATAATTTATAATACTGATATATCATATATAATATATCATACATCATATATTATATTGTTACATATTATATATAAAATATAGACTTAAAATATATAAAATATATATTTCATATATATATATATATATATATATATATATATATATGCTATCTTGGTAGATCTATATTTCTTATTTCCATGTTCTTACTCTTATGAATGAAGCTGAAATAAACATTTGAATAAGCTTGCTTTTTCAGGTCAAGCTCTTTCAGTCCCTTTGCATATATACCTTAAAATATGATTATTGAGTATTCCATTGCTTCTGATTTACGCTTAAGGAACCAATAGGTTTATTTTATGGTTGTTTAGCCAATTTATATTTCCTAAAGTACATATAAAGATTCTTATTGGAAACATGCTTGATAATACTTTACATCATTAACTATCTTATTGCAGTCATCATGATAGATGTGATATAATTTATTACTTGGATTTGCACTTATTTGTTTATATTTAGAATACACACAAACATACACGTGGTTAAAATGGATAATGGCTGCTTCAAAAAATAGTTACTTAATTCCAGGGCTAGTATAAAAACAATTTCATATTGGACCTAAAAAGATGGTTCAGCAGGTAGGAACGCTTTATCTTCTAGAGGACTGATTCCTGTTTCAGTCACCCACGTCCAGCAGATCGCAAGTATTTACAAATCCAGGAACAAGGAAACTGATGTCACATTTTTTGGACTCCATGGGCACCCACAGATATGTAGTGTGTGCCCACAAAACATAAATATACATGTTCAAAATAGTAAAACTTAAATGCATGTTAACGCTACAATAGTATATATAAATGATATATATGGCAATAAAATATTTATCAATACATCTGGCCTCTACTCACTAAAAGTTAGAAGTAAGCTATGTAAATTATGACAGCCTAAGGTTTCTCACATCATCTCTGTCAGTAGGACAAAACAAATCTCCACCATTTCTTCTTTAAAAAATAGATAAAATTTTGAAGAATCTCCTGACATTTTGTGAAGTATTCATAACAAAAAAAGTTCTATTACAAAGAACAACTGGTTTTCTAACAAAGTATAAGTTGTCGATATTTTATTACAAAATGTGTTAAGCATGGAGTATTGGCGTTTTGTTAGCAGGTAGTAAAAGTATATATTTGTTAAAACATTCATTTTATTGCTCCATTTTTCTTTTGAAAGCAGTCAGTGCTATAGAGGTATTTGAAATTGCAATAATTAAGACTACTCAAGCCTTGATACAAAGGTTCTCTGAAAAATTCTGGTTAACAAACCCATTCTTATACTTCAAATACGATTTATTTAATTTCTATTGAATAATTCAATGTTACGTTTTACGAGTAGATATATCAGTTTTTATGGATAGAAAGCAGAATCATCATGATATTCAATGTACAAGTCACTTATATTTCGAAGTGGGACTCAGAATAAAGAATGCGAGAGAAAGAGACTTTTTGACAAGCAGGTAGCCAGTCATATTTTAAGGATAATTTCAATACTTACCATAAGCCTTCTCTTCCAATATATAGACAAAATTGCTCCCTATCGCTTCAAGGTGGAAGGAAAGCAAAATAAACTATCAAAACACTGTACTAGCTGGACTTAAATACAAGTTATTATCTTCAGAGTGAGTGCCATTTTGGTATTTGAGTTGCTTTTATACTTACAATTTAATATAATCCTTACTGAACAGGATGGTACATAAACCTGAAGACATTTAGACAACAGTATAAGCAGGTATAAACTGTTCAGGAAATTTAAGACAATATAAGAACAATCAAGCCATCATAAGAATTTAAATATAGTGATATTATTTTAAGAAAATAATTAAATATTTTATATATTGTGATAAAGACTAGATTTTACATTTTCTGAGTCTCATTTAAAATCGTAATTTTTAATTTTATGAAAATTTGCCTGTGCAATGTGACATCCAAGACTCTTTTACCAATACTACACTCTAAAAACAGGGTCTTAAAAATTAAAAGGAAAAATTTATTTGAAAAACACGTGTTTGGTGTCCACTACTGTAATAGTAACATTTTCATCAGTAGATTACTAAAGAATAAAATTTGTCCTCTATGTAACTATTTCTGTAGATTCACAACCAAAGCAACTGACAATTACTTCATAGGGCTTGAGATGTCTTCTCTTCATAATACATATATATATATATATATATATATATATATATATATATATACCATTTTTTGGAATCTATTTTTGCTATTTACTTATTTAATAGTAATACCATTACTGTTTACTATTACACTCAGTACTAAAATATTTATTTCTAATAAAAGTTAAATATTTATAAAGAATATGTAAAGGGATATGGTTGGAAAATGGAGAGACAGGAAAAATTACGTAAGTATAGTATCCACTTCTGAAACACTCAAAAATGCAAAAAGATAATTAAATTACATAAACAATACATTTTATTTCATATAAATCTTTTAAAATAATAGGTGAAGGAAACAACTTGAAAATTATTATTTATGATTTTAATTTTATAATTTTCATTTAGTTTTATTTTCCAAGTCTTTTCTAGCAGACATAAATGTAGATTGTGCATAATTTTCAGAAAATAACATTTATTTTAATACTATGGGACAAGGATGACGAAATGAAATTAGACAGTCTCAATTTTGTTAATATAAGTAAATTGGTCAAAATCAATAATGACGAAAAATCAAAACCATACTGATCACATTTGACCCTTTTGTAACATAGTGTTTTCTTTCAACTGGCTTTGGAGAATATGTTTCTATTCATTTTTATTTTTAGAAGTACTATAATTTGTAATGTTTATTTTGGTTTCTTTCAACATTCACATACTCTATACTTAAATACCTTCTCAGTGTTCTTTTAAGCACAATGATGTTTTTATTCATTGTTTCAAATAGTTTCAAGGTTTAAGTGCTAAAAGCAAGAACCGGGTCAACCTAGGCAAAGGCATGGTGGCTTAAATGGGAAGAAAAGAAACAAATAAATAAATGTTAATGAAAATTCAACAATGAACGAAATGGTTTTTGGTACTCTCAAAATACTGAATGAATTCGCCTGTGTACATCTTCAGAATGACAAGAGTCCTTTTCTCTATGGTATTTTAACAGCAAACATAAATTTCAGCGCTCCAAGTACACATTGGAAAGATGTTGGCCTCATTTATTTTTAAGGTTGGGATAAAATGAACATGATCAAAACTGAGCTGCACAATGCTGTACTTGCTGTATTCTAACGCACTCACTGTCAGACTTCATTCCTAAAGTTGTTCTCACAGTAATGCTGTTAGTCAAGATGAATCTAGCTAGACTTGTACCAATTCAACCTTTTTAAAGTGACCTCATTTTCCAAAGCTCTGTACACACACACACACACACACACACACACACACACACACACACACAAGAAAATATGCAGAAAATTAAATATCAACAGAAGGAAACATCATTATATTTCAAATATGTATTTATAAAATACAAAACATTAGAAAGATTAACCTAAGAAAATTACAGTACTTTGGGCATTTTTTCCTAACTTTTTATCTTATGTGTAGGCCAGACCAATTTTACTGAATAAACAAAATTGAAAAAGTTTACTTTGTTTCTCTTTTCTCTGTGGTGTAATCAAAAATAATGTGTATATGCATGCTTCTAAATGAGAATAACCAATCAGAAGAGAGTCAAGGCATGTGAAAATCTGCCTCCCTGTCTCCCCCCTCTTTCTCTCTCACATCACCTAGCTTCTCCTCTTTTTCTCCTCCTCCTCTCCTTCTAAAGCCCTTGACTAACTTTTTTTTTTAAAAAGTGTATAAATGCAAAAAGGAAAAGGGGGCATGGGATAGGGGTTTGCTAAGGCGGGGGAGGAATGGGGAAAGGGGATGGCGTTTGAAGTGTAAATAAAATATCCAATAAAAAATGAAAAAAAAAAGAGAGTAAAGTGTAAATAAAATATACAATATAAAATGAAAAAAAAGAGAGAGAGAGTCAAGGACCAAGAGTATGACAACATGACCTTTGTATCTCGGATATTATAAAAGACCCTGAAATAATAACATAAAACTAGCTGTCTTGTTTCCTCTCCCGTTATTTTGGTTTTGGGTTATGGGCTTAGCTTCACTCTACAGCAGAGGGTCTTTTGACTGTGTAATAGTAAATCTTCCCTAACTTGTTCTTTAGCTAAGGAGTCTTCTGCATTCTAAGTCAAAAATTCCACACCTAGTTTTCTTATGGTTCATAATGCAAATGATGAGATAGAATCCTTGCTAAGAGCAGATGGATGGAGCAGGCATTGTGCCAGCTCTTGTTACTGCGACCTGCTAAGCCTGGGGGAGCAATCCTGTTCATCTGAAACCTAGAACTGAATAGATTCAGGCTTTGCTGTGGTGGTTCTTTCTAAATTGACCTAGATAAGTTATCTGTGACCCTGTATGCACCTGATTAATTCTTAAGTCTTCCTAAGGTGAAAGATAAACCAGAACAACACATATAATCAGGCCACTTAACTGTAGCAATAAGTTTGTACCACTAGAGTCTTACTCTCACGTGGTTAATAATATCTTCTGTAATTTAGTTATAAACTGTATCTAAATGTGTTGGCGTGCAGCTATCAGGAAATGGGAAATTCTGAAACAATTATATGTATTGCATAGTTTATTTTATCCACGTGTGGATGTTGCTAGCAGGGTGGAGGAAACACTGCTGACAGATAAGAAACTCTGTGTGAGCAGCAGCCCCCTCTGTTCTGAAAGTAGCACAGGTTGGTGCTGACAATCTGTAAGTAGATGTTAAGGGAATGAGAAAGACAACATTTCACTTACGGTGACTGGTTTGAAGCCTTCAGGTCGTATCTTGCTGTGAATCCACAGCATAAAGGTGAGATAAACAGCACCATGAGATGTTGTGAATTTAGTGAATCAACTTAGCTTTCATTTAATTTTCTAAGCAATACAGAAAGATGTTTCAAATATTACAGGAAGATTCTTCTACAACTTCCTTATCTCCATGATATTATTTATTATTGACTATCAATAGCATTATTGTGATTGATCATAGAAAAAGCATTTGATTATGCTAGTGTTTCTTGCATCCATACTCTCCTTTATTTGCTCTTCCCACATTGAGTATGTTTTTGTAAAACCCAAAGGTAAACAGAATGCAAATGAAGCCTTAAATACCTTTTGAATACTGAGGTTTGCTTTCTCTTTCTGAACTGGGACAGGTTATGATGCTTCTGGGAAGAAGTCTTGGCCGTATGCTCTTGGAAGAGAGGCCATGTGGAAGGAACCCCAGTCATCCTGGCTAGCATAGACAAAGCTGTCATAAACCAGCCAACTCTAGGCAACTTCTCAACTAATTGGAAAGTATGAGCGATTCCAGCCAATTGTCACTGTGCGTGCCACCTGGAGACTAAAGAGATGATAAATAATTATCACTGTTAATCTCTCAATTTTGCAGAACTTTAGTATGTGTAACCAGGATGTGATAGAATTCTTAGGAGGAAGTGAAGTAAATATGGCAGTTGTTTCCATTTTGTGTTCAGTTTAAGCAAGATGAATCACAGATTTAAATTCTCTAGCACGGATCACTCAGAATTTGACATATGACTCACACTAAAATGACTATGATTAATAACATATGAATGGGATCCTGAAGTTACATTTAACACATAATAACACTATGGTTGTACTCTATTATAGTGATGTATTTTGGGTGGTATGTCTTCATAATGTGGATGTTATAAATATTTTTCCCCAACAAAATGCTAATTAAATATGATAATCAAAGGACAGAGATCTAGTGATTATGGTTGGATCATGAAGAGATTAGTGTAGGCCTGTAAAAAATGTATTAGTTCTCTTGGGGCCAACTTACTATAATGAGCAAGCTGGGATAGTCCCTATCTTGCTTCAACTACTACATAATCTTTCATTTGTTCTCACTGTGTGACATCATATACCACCACTATAATCACAGATGATACTGGTGGCATGGTGCTTTAAATTCCCAGCCACAGGGAAACTTAAATGAATATATTTAACATATGCATTACATACTATCAAGTGGCAGCTCAAACATATGGAGACAGAATAGTGACATTGAGGATTTAGATGATGTTTTATCAATATGTGCAAACAAAGAAGTAGCTTTGGAACTTGGAAATGTACAGAAATAGCTCAGATATAGAGACACACAGTAGAAGAAATCCAAAAGTTATGATGGGAAGGGTGTAGTTGAGTTTAGTGATAGGTCAAAGCCAAGAAAAGGACTAAGATTTTGTATTAGAGAATGGTCATGTGGTTGCCATTGGAATGTTGACAAGCATCTTAATATTGTAGGTGTCTCTAAGGATTACCAATTAGAAATTTTGGGAAAGCCATTCATATAGTTCTACTTTAAATAATTTGGATATGTTTTGTCCATATATGTGACTAAATGTTTCATGGAATATAATGATTATCACATGAAAGGAGACTGAAATATATGTTAGAAAATAGGATACCCTACCCCAGTAGTCTATTCCTATAATTTTGGTACACATGAGAGATTGAAGCAGGAGAAGGAGAAGTTCAAGATCATATTTAGCTATATAGAAGAATGAGAGCCTAACTTGGGCTGTAGACTCTGTTTAAAAATAATAGATTTAAATGGAAACTAGAAGAAGAAAAATATACATGAGAGTTTTTAATATATAAATCTATTATAAACCATTATGTTGTCTAGTTTTTGAAAAAAAACTTGTAATATGGCATGAACATCCATTCAATAATATTTTCTGGAAAATACAATTAATCTGTGTAATCTTTAAAATTGTGCTGGAAATTGTATTTTCATTATCCGCTGACTTCTAAACTACTTAACTGGTCAAATTACAAGAACTGTACAAGGTGTCTGTTACCTGTAGTTGGGTCTTAATGATTACATCTTTGGATTGTGAAAGAAACAGCTCTACCCAGATATCTCTTCCTGGGTTGATGGAATGTCTACAATTTTTCCTTTCAATTCTCCTGCAATCTGACCAGTTAGAGATACAAATTATTCCAACCAGTGTCAATAACCAGTTTGAATCTACTTAACTAAACCATACATCAATCACTTAAGGGCATGTTTTAATTATTATTGTATGACATGGAGTTAGTTTCATCACATTCAAAAAATAAATCTCAGTAATTTCATTTTCTATCCAGTTTTCTTCTTACTCTTCATTCAGCTTAAAACCAATGCTATGTGTCACAGGCCGGCAACTTTTCTTCAGCTTCATTTTCCCTTGTTATCAAGTTGTATGTGTGTAATCTTCTAGTGTTCAGGAGCAGAAGTGTACACAACTCCCCTCTATTTCAAGTCTTTTTCGATTGGATTTTAAGCTTGATTAAAACTGTCAATTTAATTTTCCTCAATTCAGTGACAAATGGATCAATAAAACTTATATATATATATATATATTAAAAATTATATAATATAATTTATATAATATATATTATATATAATATATTATATTTATAATAAATTATAAATATATATGTTGAATTAATACTGCAAATTAATATATTTGCTTAATATTAATGTCTTAGAATCCCAGCCTGTATTGCCAGTTTGAATACAAGATATATTACAGATTATCTTCTAAATCTAATTATCACTTCAAATTTACTTACTAGACAATTAATGGAAGAAATATACATTTCTATTTTATTTTTTAAAAAGCCTAAATTGTCTAACTGAAGAGATATAAAGGACTCAGTTAAATATCTTCATTCTATAAAGTAGGTTTGAATATAAACTGTTAAATAAAACATACATAGTTCATAATTTTATTATAAAGTATGAATAATTAGCAATTGAATATTTTGTATTGAATAATCTATATTTTAGTAATTGAATACTTAAAACAGAGGCAATGGAGAAGAAGTATTAAGGTATTTTTCCTGATTTATTTTCATGGATACAAAGTAGAAAATACCACCTTAGAAGTAGCTCAAATAATATTGGGAACGCATCTCAATATGAGCAACTTCGTTACAAATTTAAAAAGGAAGCAAGAGCTGTAAAAACCATTCCCATTTATATTATTTTTTTAATTGGATACTTTATTTATTTACAATACATATGTCATCCACTTTCCCCATTGCCCCTCCCTACAACCCCCTATCCCATCCCCCTCCTTCTTTATGCTTTTATACCGTTTTAATTACATGCATGTATTAAGGTCAGTTCTAGGTTGAAGGTGTGGCAATACAACAGATACAAGTAGTCAAGGAACAAGCAAGACAATAAACACAAATAGTCCAAGAAAAAGCAAGACATTGAACCCAATTAAGTGAACACTCCTGTGATCACTGGTCCTAAGGGCTATCAGGATGACTAAAGTATCTGAGACTACTTCCATGTCCTAGAAGTATACTGGACCTCTTGCCTAGTAAGTTCTTTGACCATAGTGAATGCTCATAGTGTATTACGGTATTGAAGACTTGATATTATAGTATTGAATTATTATTCCCTCAGCACTAAATAATATGAACTTGCCTTCAATGATACTTTAATTCAGGAATTCATTATGACATCCTTAATGTTCTGTTGACAAAAATGATGTTGATGGAAAAATTTACTTGGCATATTTTTTCTGGATCTATGGCATTCTTTAAAAACAGTTGATTTCAAATTTATATTTCAATTTTTCACAAAAGAAATGAATATTAATTATGTAGATCAAAACCATGCACTTCCTTCCATAAAGAACCTGAATTCTAGTTCCTAAGTAATGTCTTAGATCTACATTTGATGAAAATAATGTTAAGGTAAAACTAAAAATGCTTTCTAGATAAATTAAATATACCAATTACATATAATTTATTTTTGCTACCCATTTGTGTCTCAAATATCTACAGCAGCTTAAATACAATTTTAGTACAATTGGCTTGAATTTGTCTTGTGAAAATTATTGTTCATGGACTATCAATGTTACAGGCATTCATTTATAGTAGGTCCTGTTCAGTGCTTTCTTTATGCATTATTTAAATTTTTCATATCTATTAGATAGCTCTCAGTTTTAACATGCTCTAAATCAAAGCTTAAGGCTTTGTTCTATGAATTACAATTATATTTTCTAATTGAGATTTCACTCACATATTTTTAGCCATATTATGTAATGGTGGTAAATGTTGGTTGAAAAATTACAATATGTTTAAATAAAAGTAAAATGAATTTAGTAATAAGTAAATCAGCAAATAAAAGTAGAATTTGGCTAAAATGGAATAACGTAAGATGCTCATACTTATCTAACAAGCAATTTGAAAAATCATAAAATGCACATAGTGTTAGCAATTAGACATAGAACTGGGTATTTACATTGTTTACTTACTTCTGCAATAGATAAAACGTTCCAGGCAATATTTAGTTTTCTATTTGGAAAATGAGTATAAAATCAGTTCAAATCACAGCCCTCCCTCTCTCCTTGGCATTTCAATATTTTTTATTTATTCCTTGACACTTTCATACATATATGCAAAAAACTTTAGTCAAAGCCAAGCCACAGAGGTCTCTCTTCCCACAGAGGTCTGCATTCCTCTCTTTTTGATCCTCTTATTTTTACCTGACATTAAGGCCATGCCTTAAGCATGAGCCACCTGCCAGTGGAACCATTCAATATGCAAAATGATTGTTTCCTCATAAGTTTTCCAAATCATTTTTGAGCCAGAAGTCAGCTCATGGACCCTCTCCCATCCATTCTGAAATGTCTATGGGCTTAATCCCATCTAACTCTGTGCAGGGAACAGTAGCTGGGACTGGGTTGATATAAATTTCCTATTTATTGTTTGTGAGGCTCTGAGAAATTAATTTCTCTCTCTCTTATACAAACACACAGACACACAGACACAAAGACAGAGAGAGAGAGGGGGGGGGGTTTCAATATGACTTTTTCAAACATTGGTAATATAAGGTTTGCCTCCTCTGACCCTAACATGCTGTCCCTCTCCCCACTTAAGCCTCCCAAAAGAACTTAATGGTACAAATCCATTTATGAAAACACCATATACTTTGATGACAGTGAAAATCAAATTGGCACAAAACAGGAAGCTTCCTCTTTGCTGACTAACTCTCATTGACTAAAAGATGCTCTGCTGCCAGAAAAATTATCAACATTCCTTCATATTTGTGAATGCTGGGAGCTAACATAAAGAGATATGGCTAGATATTCCCATGGATGTGTGTTGAGTTTTAAAATAACATAAGAGAAAAGAAACTGAGTATTAAAAAAGTCATAGAAAGAAATATTTCTTTTAAAATAAGTAAGTGAAGTCTTTAAGAAGAGAGTTGGAGATTAAAAGGAACAATACTTTCTATCTTAAAAATGAAGAAAAATGCATGATAGAGCACATCTGGATCCTCTGTATGTTTGCCTTTCAGCATACAAATAATTATTTCTTCAGTAATGGTTACAATATTATATATCTTCTGTAGATAGAGCAGAAGAAAGCAGACTTAGATAAATAAGGGACTGAAAAATGCTTTCTGAGTTACCAGTCATAGAACAAAATTCAGACAATCATAAATGTCAGGGGCAGCCTTGCTTATACACTGAAGGCCTAAAATCAGCCATAGGCCTAAGTCAGTCTGCTAGCACAAAGTCTTGGTCTCTGTGGAAAAACACTGAACAGATGGCTATAAGATCCTGGAAACAAGTAGCCTTTGTAGAAATTTACCAACCTGAGTAGTCATAGACCTTGTGGATAGGTAGCCTTTGTGGATAGTACCAACTTAGAAAAGGACAAATGATTCATAGACAGTCATAGTGACCTGTTTCCTGAACCTTCACCCAGCTGACATCCTGTTCTGGAAGGTATCTGTACTTCCCCTGAACACCTACACTCCTGCGTCATCTCCTTCCCCACATCCTGCCTTTATGTGTTTATAATCCCTGTGTGAAAAAGTAAAAATTATGATTTGATCAGACTATAGACAAAATCATCGTTCTTTGTGTTCTCCTGTTTTCCCCCATTCTCTCATTCACGGATCTCCCCAAACCCTGTTCACTGCCCTGTTGAATGGGGAGCTTAAAGAAATTTTAGATGAATCTAATCTAAACCCTACAGCATCACCCTGTATGAAGACTTCAAAATGGCAGTCTATATCTGTTTATTTTTTTAAAGAAAAAAAAAACTAAAATGATTTTTCCAGTCTCGATAAGGAAAGTAATGTCAGAGGAATATTGTCTGCCAGGTTATCAGGGAATTATTTGAGTGGCAGCTCACAGAGGCACAAAATTTACAAATATTTAAGGAAGCAATGACAGTCTATAATGTTCCATCATTCTATAATTGGCAGCCATGTTCAACCGTATTTAGTTATATTTCTCCCTTCAATATTTGTTTTCAAGTAATTTCCCATTTTCATAAGCAAGTAATTATCCCTTAATGGCTAAAACATTATCTTAACTTTCTCCTTAACTACATAAATAATAATATTTATTCTTCCAAATACTCTATGAAATTGAAAATCCTTTACTCACGAAGAAATAAAATATGCATTGCCTTATGTTGGTGACAGAAACTCTCCAAAAGGAAATTTCTCTTTGTAGTCTTATTTCTTTGCTTTTGAATTTTGTTCATTAATCATTTTTTTTTCAGTTTTACGTCTTCTTACCTTCTACACTAGTATTTTCCACTACTAGCCTGGTCATACTAAAACATTTCATGGATATGGAATGGTGTTTAAATTCAGAGTTGATATACAATTGGCATATTTGTACTAACAGAATAGCATTGAAGTATGAGTTAGTTTAATCTTGAAATCTCGTCTTGATCCTTTAATTCTTAGAGACTTTGCTTTATTTTATGATCCTGTAAAAACTTATGCTAATTTTTTATAATTTTTGTGCTGTTTTTATACTTATTTCTGTGTATGTTTGAATCCTTTATTAAAATTCAGACCTGTGATAAATTACAAATTTCACAACAGCTTCTACATGACCCATCTCAGATACTGCATTTTTTGTAGATATTCTTAGTTGAAGACACAGATCAAGAAAGATCACAGACAAAAAATGATACGGCTAATTAACACTTTCTGAATTGAAAAAACAATTTCTTGATTTGATTCTGCAAAGTTTTATAGTTCTCATAAAGAATACAAATTTGATCATTTCTTGCATGGCCTATTTTACATATTTGGCTATACTTCAAACCCATCAGTTTGTACAACTTAACTTAATTTCCAAACATTTAAAAAGTTTATTTTTGGAAAAGCATAAGTAATTCATAACTGCTACGCAATGCTGGTGCATGCCTGTAACCCCAGCATGTCAGTTAATCTCTGAGTTTGAGGTCATCTTGGTCTATAGAGTGAGTTCCAAGATAGCTAGGATACACAGAGATCCTGTCTCAAATTACAAAAACAAATCATAACCTAAAATAAAGGCTTATGTACAAACCATATTTAAATTTGATCATTTGGAGATACTTTGGTGAAATATTTTATTTTTTTCTGCTTTTTAAAAAAATTATACTTAATCTTTTTTTTAATACTCCATATTTTATTGCCCTCCAGGTTCACCCTCCGGCTCTTCCCCATTCCATACCTCCTCCCTGCAATATTTTAATTTTAATGTGATTAGTAATATTACTGAAAATAAAGTCTAGGTCTCTGGGTAGCAAACGTATCCATTATTTTATAACATTTTGATTATATTATATTATATGTATACTAACTAGATATATTGTTGTATGGGTGTAAATGTGCCATAACATATATATATATGGGTTTCAGAGAACAGTTGTTTCAGTCATCTTCTCCTTCCATCATCATGAGGTGTCTAGGATATGAACCCAGAATGAAAAGCCTTGCTGGTCAGTGTACTTTTCATCACTGAGCCATCTTTTCAGCCCATCCCCCCCACCCAAGGTAACAGGAATCCATTGTAGAATGTTTAGCAAGCATTCATGGCCAAGGAAAAGAAAGAGATTATACCCTCATATGTCCCAGTAAGTACTGGTAATGACTGAGGATATGGCTGGAAAGACTGTGCCAAAGAGAAAGCGCCAATCTTTTCTATTACTACTTGCTGGGTAGTAATATAGCCGAACTCCTGCAACCTCTAGAAGATCACTGACCTCTTTTGTTGAGATGGACAAAGCATCTGGGAAGACAGAAGATCTTGTTGATGAAAAAATAAATAAAAAACAGCTTTATTAAAGAAAGTTCATAGCTCTTTTCAGAATACATCACATAACTGCATATTTGAAAAAGAACCCGAGATTGTGTGTTTTATATAACCCAAACGTCCTCTAATTTTTCCTATTGCTCTGGTGAGTAGAACTTAAATCCAATCAGGATTATTGTTGGTTATATGAAAAGTTGGTTATTTTTACTAATTTCATGCCACTATTGTACAAGTGGACATGTTTTCCACACTGGTAATTGTTAAATGTAACAGTGTTCATGGCTGAATTTGATTGGTGATTACTTTTCTATTCTGGTAGCAAGCATAACATGTTTTATCACGATTAAAGCAAGACAGTAGGGATAAAGCTTACAGGCCATATTACTCTGGTTTATGGTGCCTTCAGAAATAGGTTCCCACTGTCAAGTTTTGGAGAGTAACTGAGAGCATTGGCAACTTCTTGTTGTGTTTGGGATCTATGGGCTTTACTGGATAACTCTAAAAGATATAACTCATTCCTGACATTAGGCTTTGTTGTTGTTAAGGCTGTGGTTTCTAGAATGAGATTCGTCACCGCTTATAAGACAAAAACTGTGTTTCTCTCTCTCTCTCTCTCTCTCTCTCTCTCTCTCTCTCTCTCTCTCTCTCTCTGTGTGTGTGTTGTTTGTCACACACAGACAATATACACACACATACACTCAAAAACATAATACACACCCACAAAACACATATACTTTTTATAGAAATATTATGTAAGAGTAGGTGTTTCCTTTCAAAAAGCATTTAATAATATTTTTCCCTCATCATAATCCCTTGACTGTTCTACTGTTTCTTCCCCCATGCCAACAGAACACTCCCTACACTATTGTTTCCTATTAAGACAACCAGACACCCACTGAACTCCCAGGGACTAAATCACCAACCAAGGAATACACATGAAGAGACCCTTGGCTCCAGCCATATATATAGCAGAGAATGGCCTTGTCAGGCATCAATGGGAGGGAGGAGAGGTCCGATGCCCCAGTGTAGAGGAATTCGAGGACTGGGATGTAGGGAGAGTGTGGGTGGATGAACACCCTCATAGAAGCAGGGAGGATGGGATAGGGGGTTTCTGTGGTGGGGGGACTGGGATGGGGATAACATTTGAAATGTAAATAAAGAAAATATCCAATTAAAAAAAGAAAACAGAAAAAAATTCTTCATCTTTGGTCACTGTTTGCTTATTAGGGTGACTTCTACAAATATATAAATAGGAAAAAGAAAAAAAAAAAGACTTTGTTCTACCTTTCTTTCCTTGAAAAAGTCCCCTTCCTTAGTAATATTCTAACTTCTATGGGAATTTCAAATGAAACACATAAATCTGAAATTTCAAAGCTAACCTTCACAAATGAGAGACTATCATATAAGATTTGTTCTTTAGCATATGAGTTACAGCTCTCATAGCGATTGTTTCAATCCCCTACTACTTACCAGCAGATTTCATAATTGTTATCAACAATAGAATAACATAGCATTGCTTAATATACCACATTGTTGCTATCCATTCTTCAGTTGATCTACTGTAAATAGAGCCACAGTGGAACAGTAATTTTTATACTAGCCTATAAAATCATATGTGTATATGCTCAAAAGTGGAATAACTATAATAATTTCTCTACCCAAGACTCATAAATAACTACAAAAGGGTGGTGAAATATAATACCACAATCAGTGGATCACTACAAAGAAAGAGTGTTTTCTTTTTTTTTTTTAATTTTATTTATTTAATGTATGCATTCTCTGATGCATATACATCTGCCTGCCTGAAGGGGGCAGCAGATCCTCCTATAGATGGTTGTGAGCCACCATGTGAGTGCTGGGAATTGAACTCAGGACCTCTGGAAGAGCAGCCAGTGCTCTTAACCTCTGAGCCATCTCTCCAACCCAAGTGTTTTCTTAAAGTAGTCGTGTTGAACATATAAATTCATAGCAGTTTGTGAAAATATGCCCAAGACCTTTGCAAGCTTATGTCAGACTAAATTCCAGCATCCAAAGAGGTGGAAATTAAATCCAAACTCTAGGCGAGGAGATATTGGCAATTTTTAGGTGCTGGTAGTGAAGGAGTCAGTTTTCATTAATAGTATAGGTCCTGGTAATTTGATTATGCTTCACTGGAATGTCACTCATACTAGAATTAATGAGCAAGACAAATTGTATCACTAAGTATAAACAAAAATACACAACTTGAGTTGGTAAGAAAAGAGAGGTGGATAAAAGAGTTGATGAGGTGTAAAAATGATTTAAGAACATTGTACAGAACTCTCAAAAATTTATAAAGACATTTAAAATTTTACATGGTTGACATATTTTCAATACAGATTTGAGATCTCTAACAATTTATCAGCCCAAAACATCAATTTATGAAATTAAACTTTGTTACCTAGTGATTTTATGATTTAAGAAATATTTTAATACAGTAAAATTTTAAGTTATTTATTGGCTATTTCATTTATTTATATTTCAAATATTATCCCCCATCTTGGTTTCCCCTCTAAAACCCCCTATCATATCCCCATCACCCTGCTTCATGAGGAGGCTCCCCCACCTACCCTCACACTCCCACCTCACTGCCCTAGCATTTTCCTGGGCATTGAGCCTTCACAGGACCAAGGGTGGCGTCTCCTCCCATTGATGCCTGATAAGGCCATCCTCTGCTACATATGCAGCTGGAGCCATATGTACTCTTTGATTGGTGATTTAGTTTAGGCCCTGGGAGCTCGGGGTGGGGGTGGGGGAGTCTAGTTGGTTAATATTGTTGTTTTTCCCATGGGGATGCAAAACCCTTCAGGTCCTTCTGTCCTTCCCATAACTCTTCCATTGGGATCCCCATGCTCAGTCCAATGGTTGGCTGTTTGCTTCCGAATCTGTATTGGTCAGGCTCTGGCAGAGCCTCTCAGGGAACAACTATATCGGGCTCCTGTCAGCAAGCACTTCTTGGCATTAGCAATAGTGTCTGGGTTTGGTGTCTGCATATGGGATGGATCCCCATGTGGGGCAGTCCCTGGATGGCCTTTTCTTGAGTCTCTCTTCTACTTTTTGTCCCTGTATTTCCTTTAGACAGGAGCAATTCTGGGTTAAAATATTAGAGATTGGTGAGTGGCCCCATCTCTCAACCAGAGGTCATGTCTAATCTCTGGATATAGCTCTATAGGTTTTGTGTTCCATTTATTCTGTATTTCAGCTAATGTCATCTTCCTTGGGTGCTGGGAGCCTCTTGCTTTCCTGGCATCTGGGACTTTCTGGTGGCTATACCTGGTTTTCCATTCCTCATTGCTACATACCTCTGTTCAATTTCTTGACCCTCTGTACATCTCAGCGGTCTTTTCCCATACCTGATTCTATCCCCCTTTTCTCCCTCCCCCTTCTTTCTTCCTCCCAAATACCTCCCACCCTACCTATTGAGAATATTTTGTTCCCCCTTCTGAGTAATACTGATACATCCACACTTTGGTCTTCCTTCTTGTTGAGCTTCATATGGTCTTCCAGTTGTATTGTGGGTATTCTGAGCTTTTTTTTCCCCTAATATCTACTTATCAATGAGTACACACTGTGTTCTTTTGTGACTGGGTTACCTTACTCAGGATGCCCAATAATACTTTTATGTATGAAAAACAACTATTTTACTTTGAGTACATAAATTGTGCACATGTGAGTTACACAAGAAAGACTCTACAAATACTGTATTGTTTGTTGTTCCTTGAAAGATTACAGAAGATTTTGTTTTATATAATCTCATTTAAGTTTCATGTGACAGAAGAGTAATTTAAAAATAACTGAAATAATGTTTGAAAAAATGTAGTTATATTACAAATGAGACAGATATAGCAGATGAAAATATTATTTTACTCAAAAGGTTAGATTGAATAATTGAATATTATTTTATACTATGAATAATATTTGAGCACATAAATTATTATGAATCCTATAGAGCAATATTTAAAATGAGGGTAAATTTTATTTCTCTGTCTTTATATATATATATATATTATAAATCAGTGGCTAAAGCATATAAAGGTGAAATGAAACAAGCAATTCCTATAAAAATTTATTGATGAACAAAAAATTATAAGGGTTGGTATATTAAAATACAAATAAACAACTAAAATTTCAAAAAAGGAAATGAAACATTCAACATGGATAGTCAGTCGAAAATCGATGCTACTATCTTGAAACAGAAATTGTTCTCTAAAGAACCCTGAACTTTCTTTATATCCTTCTCAGCTGTTGCATGCAACACCCACAGAACAAGACAAGATATCAGCATGTAGAATAAAATTACTTCAAAATCAGATTCCTTTGGCACCATGTTAAAAACACATTCAATAACACACATGATGATACATCTATACTAGATCCCAGCACCATTTCCTTAGCAGACCCTATGAAATGCAATATTGTTTAAGCATAAGACATTTATATATATGTTAGAGGCCCTTAAAGAGGAAATGAATAAATTTCTTAATGACCTATAAAAGCAAAAACAATTAGTCAGTGAAATTAATAACTGTTAAGACTTCCAGTTAAATATAATCAATAAAAAATGTAATCAATAAAGAAAACAAAAACTAAGGGGAAACTGGAAATGGAAAATTTACAGTTTCTAACAGGAACCTCAGAGGTTAGCCTCAGCAAATGAGTAGAGAACTGGAAGACAAAAACTCAGGAACTGAAGACCAGATAGAATAAATGGGTATGTTAATCAAAGAAAATAATTAATCAAAAAAAAGCACAGATAAAACCTGAAGAATCCTTGAAAACTATTGAAAGATCAAAGCTTCTAATAATAGGAACAGAGGAAGGAGAAGAAAAGCAGGACAAAGACACAGAAAATATTTTCAACAAAATTTCATAACCTAAAAACAGTAATACCTGTCAAGATACAAGAAGCATATGGGACACCAATAAGATTGAAGCAGGAAAAAAAATCCCCATGACACATTACACAAACAAACAAACAGAATAAAACACAGACACAAACCCCCTAACAACAACAAACAAAAATGACTGAACAAATTAAACAAAAAAGAACATTAAATGCTGCAAAAGACTAATTCTTAGAGTACCTTTTAAATTAACTGTCTAAAATATATAAAGGCAAGAAAAGGTGTTCTACAGACTCTACAACACCACAAGTACCAACCTAGACTATAAATACCCATCAAAAATTTCAATCACAATAGATAGAATAAATAAGATATTCCATGATAGACTAGTAGCCATTTACAAATGCAGCCCCAAATATGGTTATAGAGGGAAAATCAAGCTGAAGATTTTAACCAGAGCTAAGAAAAGAAAAGGAATAAGTCATAAAGCATCCAACCAAAAGAAAAAATAAAAAGAGACACCACCAAACAAAATAATGGGAATCAAGAAACACTGCCCATTTCAACATCAATAGTATCAATCCAGACTGCCTCCCTTGAAAAAAGAAACAGACAAACTGAATGGATTTTAAACGTAGATGGATCCTTCTGTTGCATCTGAAAAATACCAATAAAATCAAGAATAGAAATCACATTAACATAAAAAGAAAAAAACTTATCATCTAAGCAAGCAGATTTAAAAAGTAATACAGTGTAGATATTTTAGTATTTGGCAAAATAAACATAAAAACAAAAATAATCAGAAGAGATAGGGAATGATAATAAATACTCACCAAAGCAAACATCTAAGAGGATATTGCAAATCTAAACATCTATGCACAAAGCACAAGTTCATAAACACTACAACTTCAATCATATATTTATCCAAAAAACATTGATAAAGATTTCAGTACTACACTGTCACTAATAGAGAGGTCATCCAGACAAAAACTAAAAAGTGAAATGTTGGAACTATCTGAGGACATTAACAACCTAACACCTATTTACAGAACATTTCACCAAACATAAAATGATATGCCTTTATCTTAGCATATTGTGAAATGTTCTCCAAAATAGACTACACATTTGGACTCAAAACATGGCTCAATAGATATAGAGAAACTGATATAACACTCTGAATCCTATTTGATTTCCAAAGATTAAAGCTGGATATCAACAACAATAAAAACAACAGATTACAAACTTTTCAAAACTCTACAACTCACTACTGAATTAAAATGGGGCAATAGAGAATTAAATGAAAAGTAAAACAACTCAGACTCTTAGGGGACACAATGGGGATTCTCCTAAGGGGCAAGTTTATAGCAACAAGTATTTACAGAAATTGCATACTATTAACTTAACAGCATGCCTGAACATTCCAGAATAAGTACAAGATGTAGCATTCAAAAGGAGTAAATGGCAAGCAATAATAAAACTTGGGGCTGAAAGCAATAAAATGGGAATGAACAAAGATACAAGCAAAAATGTGAAGAATCAATGAAACATTTTTTTTTCTTAGAAAGTCAACAAGATGGAGACTCATATCCAAAGTAACTAAAAGGCAGGGAGAGAATATCAATATTTTAAAAATAGGGTAGAAAGGACAGATACAACAACAGACACTGAGGAAGCAAAGAGAATCTTAACATACTTTGAAAATCTCTACTAAACCAAGTTGGAAAACCTAAAAGAAATAAGTCATTTTTCTTGATATTTACAACTCATTCACATTAACTAAAGATCAGGTAAGCAATTGAAGAAGAACTATAAGTTCCAATAAAAACCAAGTTGTAACTAAAATCTACAACCACTGCCACTACCAAAAATAACTGAGGCACACATGGTTTTAGGAGAGAATTCTATGAGACTTTTGAAAAAGAGTTAATGCCAATACTCCTCACATTATTTCACAGGAGGAACATTGTCTAGGTCTGTTTTACAAGATCATAGTTACTCTGATACCGAAACCACATGAAGACTCAGCAAAGGACAATTATAAACAATTATTAAAAAATATTTGCCAAAATAATAAAAGAAATATTTCACAATAAAATTCTTGCAAATCAATTCAAAGAATATGTCAAAAGAATCCTTTGCTGTAATCAAGGCTGACTCATCACAGAAATGTTGGGGTAGCTCAACATCAGAAATAGGTAAATTATCATGTAAACAGACTGAAAGACAAAATCTATATGGCCTCATTAAAGGTAGAAAAAGCTTTTGACAGACACCTATACTTCTTCATGATAGAAATCCTGTAGACATTAATTACATAAAGGACATACCTAACATAATAAAAGCAATATCAGATATCAGAACCTATATTAATTTAAATTGAGAGAAATTCAGAGCATCCACTCTAATTAGGAACAAGAAAATGTTGTGCACTCCATATGGATTTAATATAGAACTTTGAATCCTAAAAAAGCAATTAGATTCACTGATAAAGGGAAAACATACAGAAAGAGAGAAAGGGAAAGTATCTTTACTTTCAATTGATATATTTGGATACATAAGTGATCATAAAACATCTCCTTATGAAACACTTAGAGATGAAAAACACTTTCAGCAATGTAGCTAGATACAAAATTAGCACATAAAATCCAATATACAGATCTTCCTATATACAAATAAAAAGTGGAATGAAAAATAAATTAGGAGAAAACAACTTTTATAAAAGCCTCAAAAATAGCTTTCCATAATGCTAATTCAGCAAGTGAAATTCTTCTAAAATAAAAACTTTAAGACACTGAAAAAATAAATTGTAGGTGATTAAGAAGATGGAAAGTTCTCCCATGCTCATGTAGGACTAACACAGAGGAAATCATCATCCTACAAATGTTATCTACAGATTCCATGTAATCACCATCACAGTTCCAAAACAATTCTTCAGAAAGATTAACAGGACAATTTTCAGCTTCATATGGAAATACAAAACAAATCACAACATAGCTAAATCACTCCTTACTATTAAAAACTTCTATATGTATCACCATGTCCAATCTAAACTAGTATTACAGAAGTATTATAATAAAAAAAAATAGTTGGTCATTGACACAAAAACATAGTGAATCAATATAATAGAATTAAAGGCACAGTAAGAAGTCCTCGTCCCTACATAATTTTTGTAAAAGAAGCCAGAAATATACACTGGAACAAAAGACAGCATCTTCAACAAATGCTACTTGTCAAATAAATGACTTTATGTGGAAAAACATTTATCACCATGCCTAAATAAAAACTCCAAGATTAAAGATTTCAGGCAATATACAGTGAACTGGATAGAGGGTCAACATTTTATATATATAAAGTATTATAAAACAAAACATGGAAACTGAGAAAACAACCAAATTTTAAAATGTGGTACAGATCTAAAATGAGAATTTTCAAAAGCAAAAACTCAAATGGACAAATAAAACTTAAAGAAGTTTTCAACATTTTAGTCATCAGGGAAACACAAATAAAAAACTACTTTAAGATTAAATTAATACCATTCAGAATAGGGGAGAGGAGTAAAACAAGTAAACACTCAGGCTGTTAAGGAATGTGGAGTAAGCATGACAGTAACCAAGTGCTGGTATGAGTGTAAACTTGCACAGTCACTCTCAAATCAGTTGTATTTTCTAAGAAAAATGGGAATCAATCTACCTCGAGATTTAGCTCTCCTCTTTGGCATATACCCAGAGAATGTGCCATCCTACTACAACAAGAGTTACTTAAAAGTTCATGACTGCTCTTTTCATAATAGCCAGCATTTGGAAACAGCATAGATGTCTGTCAATGGATGACTAGATAAAAATAATTGCATTTACACAATGAAATATTACTCAACTGCTAAAATACTGATATCATGAATTTCATAGAGAAATGAATAGAGCTAAAAATTCATCCTGAATGAGGTAACTGATACCCAAATTGGCAAACATTGTGTGTATTCTCTTACATGTTATTAAGTCAATGGTTAGCAAGGTATAAATCATATAACCATACAGATTAGTTAGAGAGTAAGAAATTTAGGAAAGGGCTAGATTTTGCTAGGAAGGTGAAGTAAAATAGATCATTATGGATTTATGGGAAGATTGAAACAGGAGGAGGGAGAGAAGAAGAAAGGGGATGGAGAGACTATGAGGAGGTAAAACTAAACTTAGGACCATTATAGTCAGGGGAAAACTTAAACACAGTAGAAGCTTCCTTCAAAGTATTCATGTATGACAGTGATCTAAATAAAAGTGCCAAATAAGGGAAGTGCAAAGTCCTAACTTCATTCACCAAACAAAATCCCAGTACTAAGATGGTGGCCTACATGCAAGATATGACGATGGAATAGCAGCACTAGGCCTGCCCAAGTAACCTAGCAGGAACTGATTTAAGGTTCATTCCATGAGATGGAATCTATACCCAATGTTACTTGAGTAGACAAGAAGCTCAGATTAGATACACTGAGAAACCAGTACAAAACCACATGGTAGAGTTCTGTTTTTTTGTTTGTTTGTTTGTTTGTTTTGTTTTTTTGTTTTTGTTTTTTTTTTAATGTGGCAATAAATTACTCCTAACAGCATTCTGGTATACTCATAAATTTATGCCTTGCTAAGTCATTATCAGAGAACCTTGTTTCTACAGGAGATGGGAACAAATACAAGGACCCCCTGCAAGACATATATATGGAGAGAGAGAGAGAGAGAGACAGAGACAGAGAAAGAGACAGAGACAGAGGGAGGGAGAGCGAGAGAAAGACAGAGACACAGAGACACAGAGAGAGAGACCTTTGAATACTCATCCAAAAGGAGATGACTATATCAAAGCCCTCTCCTCAGGGCTCAGGAAACTCCTAGGAAGAGGATGTAGAAAGAGTACAAGCTCTCGAAGATATGGAGTGCACCAAAATGAAGGCATTCTAGGTGCGACCGGACTGATGACCACATAAACCAACAGAGGCTGTAGCAGCATGCCGATGGCTGGCATGGGGCTGGGAATTATAGGGTCTCAGTACTCAGTACTATCTCATGACAAGAATGCACATATGTGGAAAGTGGACAGAAGTTAACATCAGAGCTTTCTGTTTGTTAGTCACTTGCAAATGAACAATCAGTTTCCTTAAAGGAAGATTTGCAGACAAAACAAACCATTCTCAAGGGTAAGCTCCATACCCAGGTATAGATGGCCAATGCAAAATGAACTCTAAGGTGCCTTTAGAGGATCTTTGTCTCAATATGTTAAGTTGGTATTAACTATTTTTTTTTGTCTTTAATCTTTTGTTACAGTCCAGACATTATCCCCCTCCTGTTTTGCCTTCCAACAGTTCTTCATCCCATTCCTCCTCCTCTGTCTCCAAGAAGATGTTCCCACCTCTAACAAACCCCCTGCCCTTCCCCCCACACACACCTCACCCTGGCTCCCCATTCCCTGGGGCCTCGATTTTTATACTTAAAGGCAATAAAATATGACTTCTAGTTTTGTGTTTTTATGGATTCCTGTGTTTGTGACCTTGTTGTGTCTGAGTCTATAAGTGTTTGTCATGATTTTATTTGCCTCTTTATGTTGTTTGGTTGTTTTTGACCTATGCTTATTTGTTTGTTTTTGTTTTACAATAATGTATTGTATTTTATTATTATTCATTCTACCTATTTGTTTTTGCATAGAGATGCAGAAAGGGAGTGGCTTTGGATGAGAGTACAGAAGGGGAGGAAATGAGAGAGACAGGAAAAGGAAATCATAATCAGAATATAACGCATGAGATAAAATCTACTTAAAATAAAAAAATACGCATTTAGACATCTGAGATCTGGGAAGCATCATAATACCTTCACTAAACTGATGAATTTTCTCTACAGTTAAGAGAGACGTAATTTGTTTGTAAGATATGTTTTCAGCCTATCTTAATAGGTTGTTTTTATATTTCTACAATCAAATTTTATTTTAGTGAAGTTTATGAGATCATTTCTTACTCAAATGCAAAGGAACTTTGGCAGTAAATTTGTACTGCATGGTGGAAAAGCTAAACCAGCTTCAATAAACTTTATAACAAGGTGTTATATATCTGCTCACCAGTAAGTGTGAGCCCTGTCACGCTTGAGAATACCACTGTACACTATACTTCAAGCAATTTAAAAAATTTATTTTAATTAAAATATAATTATTTCACTTAATCCCTCTTATTTCCTTACACTAAACACTCTCAAGTGCCATCCAAACTCCCTAACAAACTGATGACCTCTTTCTCTTTATAACATTAAGTACAGAAACCACATAATGGAATTTTATAATAGAGTATTTATTTTTATCACACTATAGTAAAAATAGCTTCTTAAATGTGACTTGCAAGCATTTTAATATTAGAATATATTTCTATATTTGTAACAATATTATTTTAACATATTTAACAATTTTTGCCCACTGATTTCATTGTAATAACTTAATGCAGAATGTACAGATTCATGTATCATAAGCAGGTAGTAAATCAGGACCCCCTAACCTGAAGCCTTAGATGTAGACCTATGTGTTTGACACCTATCTTAAAAACATACAGCAACATTAATAAAATTGTATTTAGGGAGATAGACCAACTACCTTAATCCAGGTATTGGGTTAAAGAGCCTTTTTAATGTATGACCATTTTGTTCAGATGCTATCTTATAATGTCTATGCCTACAATTATAGATTTATAATCCTACAACATTGTTTTACTGTCTGAAAATTTTGTATATTCAATCAAAAGATTATAATCAAAATGTTCATTATATTATATACATTTACCCAAAACATTTATGTATATATATACAAATGTATAGGTACATATACACATACATGCATTCTTGTCATGAGATAGAAATAAAAGTACATGTAGTTATATATTTTATATATATATATATATATATATATATTTATATTTATATATAAGATAGATAGATAGATAGATAGATAGATAGATAGATAGACAAACAGCCAGATAGCTAGCTACTATGCTGCCTGAGTAGGCAGATAACATTTTTAGCCATGAATAAATGATGGGTACACATAATGACATAAAAATTAAACTAAGCTAGGGCTTCCCTTTCACTCTCAAATCAACAAATTATCATGTAAAAATGTGTAAAGATAAAGGTAGATTAATATGTTGTTTATATCACACATTGAATTTTACCTAATTTTCCATTGTCATAGCAGTCACAGAGTGACTTCTGTTAGATCACCAAATCTAAATTATCATTTCCCTGATATTTTTATGCTACTAAACATGTTTATACTTAGATCAGATATAGTAACTTTACCAAATAATTGATGTTTTACTCAGAAAGCCAGTTAATGGATGTTTGAGCATAATATAACTGGCCTTAAAATTATATTTATGGCAATTCCAAAGAAAAATTTTCTTATCTGCATTCCAAACACAGTCAGCATATTTTTATTTCTATCTATTAGAGATTTCTTATGGGTACACCTAGAATGAATAAAAAAAATTTCAAATAGTTTCATAACTTAAAATAAAATAATTTGCATTTCCTTTATGTGACATTACTATATCTCCACATATATAAATATACATAAAAGTTATGTGTCCTAAATTTATTTATATAAGAATT